>NC_041393.1:55317158-55341290 GCF_002162155.2 Triticum dicoccoides | reverse complement strand
ACACTGATAGTCGATTGTTGTAGGTAGGTTCCATGCCACAAAGAAAAACTGCACCTCTGACCTCTCAAATTCCAGTAGGCCAGCCGTCCTGTATCTTTGACGTGCGCAAACACAAATTCGATGGCACTCTTTATCGATCGCGTAGCCACACACTTCATCCCTGTTTACAATTCTATCGATATCTCACGTCCATGACTCTGTTCCACACATTGCATATGTTACATTTTTCTGTTTGAGATATCATCAACACATTGCCTCTGTTTCGCACAAAACATCTCTCTCACACCCACCCACATACGTACCTGCACCTAAAGAAGAAGTGCACGCAGGACGCACGTACTCACATCTCGTTCCCGGCCACACCCACGTGGGTACACGGTGCAGTTCGTTTCTGTACGAAAAGGCAGCCCACGTGATAATTTGATGCGTGTAGCGGTTGTTTACTCGAAGGAGGGTCGGGTACCACGCCTAGACGGAACAAAGTTCGACTTGACGCGTTAGCATTAAATAAAGTTATATATTCCTCAATGGCACGTACAGAATATAAAACAATTGCCATGGGGAAAATGGAAAAATGGGTTTGTCTCTCGTCACACCATCTCACACAAGGCGACTGTGGCCTCTCTCTCTCAGTGTTGGCCAGTGATCCGGCCGCATCCTGTCCGCCGGGGGAAAGGGAGGATTTTCATCGTCTCTCCGTTCGATGGTGTTCAGGCAGCACTTCCCGATCTGCGGTACCTGCCGTTCTCTCTAACCAAGCTCCGGCGCGGTAGGGCCTTCGCCACTTGCTCGTTGCCGCAGTATTGGTAGATCCCAGCTCCGGCGCCCTCCTAGTAACATCTTGACGACCCTCAAGTACAACTTCCTCCGTCCTTGCTCCACTGCCCATCTTCCCATGTTGCTGCATGTGGATCTTCTTTAGTTGTTTGCTTAAATCGTATCTCGGCCGGCGTACTTTCCATCTTGCAATCTCGTCCTCAAACCATTTTTGATAAACCACCATGTGCTATCTTTCCCTTATTACATGGAACATGCTTCTTTTTTGTCAGCGTATGTGTCTTCAACTCGTGTTATTGGGCAGTAATTGTTTCCTTTCGTCCTCCTTTTGCAAACAGGGCTATCCATTTTCACCTCATTGCTATTGCGACCTTTTGGTGAACTGCGCAAATCACTTTTTTCTAAAGAGTGTTTTGTGCAGTTCCGCCAAAATGTCACACGGGCAACATTTTTACATTTCTGTGGGACTGCGGAAAGGGAGATTGGTTTTGCTATCCTCCTCATCCAACTCCGTGCCTAATCTTCTCCAACAAGAAGTTAGTCCTAAAGAGAGATCTTAGAGGTGATCGGCTTCTATTTATGTGTGTTATGTTTCATCATCTAGTGCCACTATTATTGTAATCACACTGACTGGATATCTTTTCAAACAGGGATGGCCCGCTCGATTTTAGTGGAGCTGCACAAAATGATCGGATTTTGGTGTCCTTCATACACCTCTTTTTTGGCTACAGAGATGGGTGAAACTAGATGCCAAGCAATGGACATTGTGCCAAGGAAATGGAGCCATGCCTACGAACAACATCAATCAATTATATTTTTTTCTTTATTTGTACACCTTCTCACAACTTTGTCTTCAGTTGTGATGTGAATATTGGCTCTGATCTGCGAATCATTGAGATGCATTAGCCATGGTAGTTTCTTTTGTATTTGGTGGAATGTTGTAACGAGATAATCTCGAGGCAAGACACATGAATCCTAAGTTGAAACCTTTTTTTCCTGCGGGAACCAAAGTTGAAACCTTCATCGCATCACAGTACAATTTCATTAAAAATATGCATAAATATAAACAAATCCTGAAGGATTGATAGCAATGCCAGAAACAATTCAACTTCCTTTCGCCGACATGTTGGACATCCTTCATCCGGCTCCACCTGCCATGCAGCAATATTGAGTGCACAACACAACTTCAGGGAAAGATTCACCCCGGTCGTTGAGCTGCAGTAGTAATGACTAGTGAGCAGTCAAATCATAGAGCCCAACCTTCACCACAGTAAGTTGCTCGGACGAAGGAACCATCATTTCTCTGTTCCTTGAATCCGCTGGTACTCCCATATTCCCACAGTAATAAGTTGCTCAGGTGAATCAACCATCACTGTATCCGCTCACGTGTGATGACCACAGGAGCTATCCATTCAGATTGCAATTTAAAAAAAAAGTTCAAACCAATGCGGAAAACTTTCAAAAAAAAACTAATGCGGCACCTCGGGCCAACGCGGCCAGATCGCATTTTGCATGAGAAATTACACACCATGTTTGGTTGACATGTGGTCCCGTTCCAACATATCAGTGAGACGATGACGAGTCCTTTCTAGTACTAGTATTTCCGAATGGACGTGTAGGCCGGGGCGCCTCTTCGTGTACCGTGGCAAACAAGCAACCATCCACCGACTCTTCGCCGAGGAATGGTTGAGTTGAAGTTCATTTCATTGCTTGTTTTTTTTGCGGGTATTTCATTGCTTGTTATTTGTTATGTGATGAAAACTTTAGTATTTATAATGTATCCTCGTTGTCGATATGGGTTGATGACCTGTTGTATGTAATAAAATGATATGCCTGTGATAAACTTACTAAATTTATGAATGGCTTTCGAGTCGCTTCTCTGAGTGGTGCGACGAGGCAAAAAAATATTTTCCGAATACATAATTGTATGTATCCTCGTTGTCGATATTGGTTGATGACTTTTTGTATGTAATAAAATGCTATGCCTGTGATAAACTTACTAAATTTATGAATGGCTTTCGAGTCGCTTCTTTGAGTGAGTGGTGCGACGAGGCAAAAAAATATTTTCCGAATACATAATTGTACGTGCATTGCAACAGGTTATCGGATGAGGCCAATCAACAATAGTAGTACACTATTTGTACTAGCTTCACATGTTTCGCGCGTCGGGCAGGTGTTTTTACTGTAGCATTATGTTAATGTGTTCACTATACGTAAGCAGCACCTCGAATCCTCGATACTAGTACTCTATAGTAAGTACTAGGAGTAGTAGGGTGGCATGGGCCAGAACAAGCATTCGCGTCCAGGAGTACGGCACACGCCACCACCACGACATCCATCTGACACCATATTATTGCTTGGAGTCCATGCTAGAGCAATCTCTTCAACCTCATCGTTTCTCTAACTTCAGCCATCGCGCGGCGGGCGAGGTGGGGGTTTGCCGATAGTCGGTTTCCTCAACTGCGGTCCCACTTGTAAGGCCAACTCCAACGCACGACCCCAAACGGACCTCCGTTTTGCATGAACTCCAACGATAATTTTGACTAGAAAAGCTAGACCAAAGAAAACAAGAACCATAAGAATACATTTTACTACTCTAGAAGATATCCAACTTCCATAACTGCTCCTGTAAGTTGGATTAGTGCCTTCTCGATGCATTCATGGTTGATCTGTGGAGGCTCGATCTTGCGTGCTTCTTTCCTCTTTGAGTGTAAAGAAGTAGACGTTGCTTCCTCGCATCTAGTCTCATGTCTAGCCTCTAGTAGGAGTATCAACAAGTGCACTACTCTCATCTCTAGCCTCTATACTAGCTAAAAGTGCTAGAACATCTACTAAATAGCGCTCTATCAATATATCGATGTACTCTTCTTCCCAATACCAAAACTTGCATCCATTCTACTCCCTCCATTCCACAATAGTACCTGCCTTCTATTTGTCAAAATATAGATGTATCTAGACATGTTTTAGTATATAGGTACATCCATTTTTGGACAAATGGATAACAAGTATTTTGGAACGGAGGGAGTACACAATAAAAAAATTAAGTTAGCACAACTAGTCTAATCCGAGAGGACAACTGAAGATTCTGTCGGGTTCTTCCTCCTTTTTACGACACGTGCGACATCCAGCATCTAGGTCGTGTCATGCAAGAAAATAAAGTGGTAGTTGAAGCCACGTGATGTGCATCTTGGGTTAAACTGTAAATAGAATCTTACTACTCTTCAGTAACTCCTAAAGCAGCCACCGAAGATCTTTATTGGATTTGTTTTTCATCACCAGCATGTCGAAGTGAAAGATGTGCAGGTTCAGTGGGTCCTCTTGCGTCTTCACTGACATGCGGGACCGCATGTGAGCAAACAGATGATGGGCTCCGCGCGTCCGCTGGCTGGCTGAGAAGAGAGATAGAGGAGGGCTAAGCACGGACTCTAGGAAATTTGTTCTACTTAACCAGCACCTCGATATTCGCGTGTGCAAGTGGACCAAAGCACCAAAGGGAAGGGGGTGATGGGGAATGGGGAGAATCTTAGTCCGCAAAAAGAAAATGATCGTGCTGTTTGGAAGCCTCCAGAGCGGGAGTATATTAAGATAAATGTTGATGCTAGTTTTGTGCAGAGCTTGAGATCTGCTAGCATTGGGGTTGTCGCTAGGAATCATCTGGGAGAAGTCCTGGTGTCTTCTTGGGATTTTTTTCGAATGTGCTCCGGAGCGGAGGAGGCGGAACTTCGTGCGTGCCTCATTGGGCTGTACATTGGTATTTCTCTTAACAAACCAATTATCTTGGAAAGTGACTGCTCCTTTGCTGCATCTTTCCTAGCGAAAGAAACTGTTGACAGGTATCCTTATGTGGATCTAAAAATGTAAGCGATCACCGCCTCCAAGTTTATTGTTGATCTCAAGATTGTTAAGATTGATAGGCAGGCAAACAAGGCGGCGCATGAGATAGCAAATTTTAGTTTTGATACCATGTCCGATGGTATTCTGTGTAATTCGGTTCCGCCCTGTGTGGCTAATTATGTAATGAACGATTGTAAGACTATTGTTATTTGATCAATATATTGGTGGAGTTTGAAAAAAAAGATATTCGTGTGTGGTTGTTTCTAGAATAAAAAAAGGAGGTACCCCTGCTTATGTTACTCCCACTACGCCTAGCGTAAGGTTAGTAGGTGACCTTTGCGCTTGGCTCTTCGCCTCTTCCGGAAGTCGATGGTTCTACAGTAGTACTTCTGGCAATCTGACACCAAATGAATTGTTGCACGTCCACCGCTTGTAAGAAAAAGTTTATCCTCGTGTTGCGAGCCACCACGAACGCGTTGGCGAGGGAGAAGGCGTAATCAAGCATCTCCTCGTTCTACGAGTTGACGGGACACATCAAAGTTATTTAGTAGTACGTACTCTCTCCAGAAAAGGGCTGACCATCTCATTGCTACCATCCCGTGCTCCGTCGTTGAGTACATGCACTATTCACGTGCCATCGAGGAGAAAAAATATTGCGTAGGTGCCATCGAAGTGCACGACTCACTTACACGCTGCTTACCTGATTATCTCCATTTTCTTGCATGACACGTGCACCTTGATGCTAGATGTCTCGCATGTTGGGAAAAGGATGAACAAAGCTCTTGTAAAAGAAAAGAGTTGAAGAGCATAGATTCCCGACGACCGAGAAGGAGCAAGGAACCTGGCGATGGAGCGTCCGCAAGGAACCTTGCGTGTTTTCCCCTGTTTTTTGCCGCCTGCCCACCTATAAACAAATAAAAGAACATGAACTTTTTGCTAACCACTAGAAATGGTACATCAGGATGCTAAGTTGAAGATGTTTTATACTCCCTCCGTTCCCAAATATAAGTATTTTTAGAGATTTCAATAAGGGACTACATACGAAACAAAATGAGTGAATCTACACTCTAAAATATGTCTACATACATCAATATGTTGTAGTCTATTTGAAATGGCTAGAAAGACTTATATTTAGGAACGGAGGGAGTAGTTTATATTGAATTATTGATAACCACGCAACAAGCCACGCATGTACAGGATGCATGCAGCCACGCATGTACACAAGGCAACGCACTAACTCCATCCGATCCAACTCATGCACATACACAACGCACGTACACAACACGTGCATGCACACACGCTCGGCCGCAGAATGCACGTGAATAACACATGCATGCGCACACACTCGGCTGCATGGAGGCGTGCGCCATCTGTGGCGACGTCCGGTTCGTCGTGCTACGGCGAAGCTCGCACGCAACAGCGCCTACGCATCTCTTGCAGCACCTCTTTGCTGTCATTGCTCAACTACTAGTCGGAGACGAAGGCGACCGCAGCCTCGGCCTTAGAGCTAGAACCGATGGAAAAACACGCACGCTGCACGCACACGAGCACGTACGGAGTGCCCACGACGTGGTGGTGGTGCGTCCCCAGTCGCCTCTACTCCTTCTACGCACGTTGTCTATCAAGGCGTTTGCATGCTAATGATGATGTGGGTGAGATATTCTAGGACTCAGATGATGACGAGGAAAATTATGAGACACAAGGTGACATACACCGTCAAGGTGTACGGTCAAGGGGGTGCTAGTAAGTGCTTAGATGTGCTTAGAGCAAGTACAATAGAGTTGAGTCAGCGGGCTATAAGGAATAAACTAGTATATTTCTACTTAGTTGGAGGAAAGAGAAGAGGAGAGAGAAGGTAAGCGGGCTCTTCGTGAAGAGCCAACTCTAGCACGTGCTCCTAGGCACTTTGTGAGAACGAAAGGTGGGCCAAATAATAAAAAAGTAGTATACTCTTTTGATCTGCTATTGTACATGTTGACTATAAGATGGGCTCTAGATGACATGGCACTGGCTTATAGCCAGCAGCTGGCTATACTATTAACCATGCTCTTAGATGAGGTGCTAATTGCATTAAATGATTAGTAACTCAAGTCTTCAATGCATAGGTGCTTAATTTATTAGTGCCACATCATATTTTATGCCTACGTGGCATGCTTAGCAGCTATACATGGTGGAGCACTGGGAGAGGCCAAGGCTGGTCATAGTGGGGAGTAACTTATACTGTAACATATTACTATAAACCAGAAAGGAGGGAGTAGTCACATAGACTAGTGTCATATGCAGAGTATGGGAGCACATGATATTTCCCCGTCCGGACCGATCCCAAGTTGGCTTCTCACCTTCTTGGCCCAACAAAAACCTCTCCCCTCCTCCCGCGCGCGCTTCCCGCCCGACGCCAGCTGAGCCCGCCGCACCACATTGATGGCAAGTCAGGGCGACGCGACCTCTCACTGCTTCCGCCGTTGACGCGGCACGTCGACCGAGGGCACCGCCCGCTGCACGCCCGGCATTTCAGACTACACAGTGGAGAGTAACTTTAGAGCAAGTACTACAATTAGAGAACATAAGCAGGCTATAGGGATTTAAATATAGTATTTGTGCTTAGTTAAAGGATAGAGAAGAGGAGAGAGAAGAGAAGCGGATTGTAAACGTGTAGCCGGTTGTACTCCAACATACTTTGTGAGACAAAAGGTGGGGCCATTATTAATGATATAGCATTTATACTAAAGGGACTAATGGACGCCTTAATTAGTCCTCTCTTTTTTGAGACAAACCATGGTGGGGCTATTATTGACTTTTTTGAGCTATTATTGACTTGGACGTGGGGTTTGGGGGCCAAAGGCCTACTATTATACCCTAGCCGCCGCTGTATCATATGGTTTTGCACCATTCCAGATCTTAGCGCCGCCACACAATTATTCTCCAGCCCTCCTTACGGCGTGCACAGCGAGAAGGGACTTCAGTCCTGCGAACCCCGCCTTTCGTGATCATGTACGGGAGAGCGGCAATCAGGTTTTTGGGGAGCATGCTCCTGTGAGTGCTGCCAGCGATGACTTCCTCAACGACAGCCTTCTTCCCCAATGAGGGAGTTCCGGATTAGGGGGCGTCCGGATGACCATACTATGACCTTTGGCCGGACTCCCGGACTATGAAGATACAAGATTGAAGACTTGGTCCCGTGTCCGGATAGGACTTTCCTTGGCGTGGAAGGCAAGCTTGGCGATACGATATGTAGATCTCCTCCTCTTGTAACCGACTCTGTGTAACCCTAGCCCTCTCCGGTGTCTATATAAACCGAAGAGTTTTAGTTCGTAGGACGAACAATAATCATACCATAGGCTAGCTTCTAGGGTTTACCCTCTTTGATCTCGTGGTAGATCAACTCTTGTACTACCCATATCATCAATATTAATCAAGCAGGAGTAGGGTTTTACCTCCATCGAGAGGGCCTGAACCTGGGTAAAAACATCGTGTCCCTTGTCTCATGTTACCATCCGCCTAGACGCACAGTTCGGGACCCCCTACCCGAGATCAGCCGGTTTTGACACCGACATTGGTGCTTTCATTGAGAGTTCCGTTGTGCCGTCGCCATCAGGAAGGATGTCGCACCCCATCTTTAAAGACGACGCTGTTGCTAAAGGAGCTTTGGTTATCGGCCAAACTCTCCGGCTAGGCGGTTTTCTAATGACCGCCTGTTCAGCCGCCGCGCCAACGATGACCTCTCGGGTCATCGAAAGCAATCTCCATGTCAACTCGGAGCTCGTCGAGCAGTTAGATCCGATGGATCTCTCTTCCTTAAATGAGCTCTTGGATCGCATCGCGGCCCTGGGAGTCGCTACAGATTACAATCAGATTGGGCTTAAACTCGATCCGAGAGAGATTGACTCTCCCCAGGTCACCCACCACGTCGAAGTGGTGGAGGAACAATGCGGGGAATCTTCGCCCATCCTAAGGACCAGATATGTCCGAATTCCCGACCCCTCCAGGCCGGATACCCGCCGAGGGGAGGACGTCCTCAAGCCCCGAACCTAAAGTCAGGCAGCGGGCCGGATTCATTGGACAACATCCAAGGACACAAGCCTTCGTGTTCGGAAACTTCTCGGCCCCTGAGTCTCAGATTGGGCGAGGTTCCGGATTTAACTCCACCCGCCCACCCAAATATAAGGGATCTATCCCAAATTCGGCAAGAGCCAACAGAAACAGTACACCATTACTGGGCTAGATTCCTCCTGGTTATGAACAGGATAGAGGACTGCCGCGAGGAGGATGCAATTTCATTCTTCTGCAACAATTGTACAGACATCGGGATCCTCAACGCCATAAGTCGCCGTGAAATTACATGCTTCGCTGACTTGGCATCCATAGTACGAAAATACTGTGCGACGGAAAGCGTTCGGAAAACCGAAATAAAATTCTGGGACAATCCGGCTCCGAATACAATCCCAGTTCAAAATAAAAGGGCGCATTATCGCCAGGCACCTGGGCCAAACAACAAAAAACAAAAACCCTCTATAGGGTATGGAACCGTACTGAAGGGATGGCTCAATGGACCCTGTAAAATTCATAGTATAGAGGGTGTCACACCAACTCATAGCTTAGAGCATGTTGGATACTCCGGCAGGTGGCCAGAAGTGGCGAGGAGCTTCTAACTCCAGAATCTGCACAACATCACCCCAGGAATACCAGTACGGTATCAACAGTCTTCGAGACTTTCGCATCAAACAACATGCGGAAACGAACACTCCGCAGCCTTACCGAAGTCTACCAGGTAGCAACAATAAACCCATGGAGTGACACGGCTATTACCTTTAACGGCAGTGATGAACCTAAATTCCGAACAGCCCGAGCACCAGCCGCATTGGTCCTCAGTCTGACAGTGGACGGCATTCGGCTTACCAAGGTACTCATGGACGGCGGCAGCGGATTGAACCTCATCTATGAGGAAACACATCGAAAAATGGAAATAGACTGGAGCCGCATTAAGTGAAGCAACACAACCTTTAGAGGAATAATCCCTAGTCGGGAAGCGTGCTGTATAGGAAAAATCACACTGGATGTGGTGTTCGGCACGCCGGATAATTACAGATCCGAGGAGGTCACATTTCAAGTGGCCCCGTTCAGCAGCGGATACCACGCTCTAATAGGGCAAGAGGCATTCACAATTTTTCAAGCTATACCCCACTACGGGTACATGAAGCTTAAAATACCCGGACCCAACGAAATCATCACTCTCGCTAGTGACCCGGACATAGCACTCCGCGCCGAAAATAAGACAGCCGCACTGGCCCTTGAGGCATTGTCCGAAGCCCTAGCGGCCGAGGAACTAACTGCGCTGCACTCCATGGTGGACAGGGACGATGTGATACTCGACAAAAGATCCAAGTCAACCTCCTTTAAACCGGCAGATGAGATAGTCAAATTCCAAGTCCATCCAACGGACCCTACAAAAATGGCCTCCATCGGGGCACAATTAAACCCTGATGTAGACGCCGCACTACGAGAATTCCTACGCGAAAATTGGGACATCTTTGCCTGGCACCCTTCAGACATGCCAGGAATCCCACGCAGGCTGGCCGAGCACAGCCTGAACATCCTAAAAGGATTCAAGCCTGTTAAGTAGGCTCTTCGGTGTTTCTCTGAACCTAAGAGACAAGCCATGGGAGAGGAGCTAGCCAAACTACTGGAAGCCGGATTCATCAGAGATATAAAACATCCGGACTGGCTAGCAAACCTGGTGATGGTACCAAAGAAGGACAAATCCTGGCGCTTATGCGTCGATTTTAAAGACCTCAACCAGGCTTGCCCAAAGGATCCCTTCCCCCTCCCCCGCATTGATCAAATCATCGACGCTACTGCAGGACACGATTCATTGTGTTTCCTCGACGCATACTCTGGCTACCACCAAATTAAGATGGCAGAGCCAGACCAAGCCGCGATGGCATTTATCACCCCATACAGCCCATTCTGCTTCAACACAATGCCCTTCGGGCTCAAAAACACCGGCGCAACATATCAGCGCATGATCCAGACATGTCTGGCCAACCAGATCGGCAAAACAGTTGAAGCATACGTAGATGACGTGGTCGTCAAAACCAAGCATGTCGAAACTCTAGTAGACGAATTGAGGCTCACGTTCGATAACCTCCAAACATATGACATCAAGCTTAACCCGGAAAAATGCGTTTTCGGCGTACCAGCCGGAAAGCTCCTGGGCTTCATTGTATCCGGTAGAGGAATTGAAGCAAACCCAGCCAAGATCCGAGCTCTGTCACAATTGGACATTCCAAAGGACCTCAAACAAATACAAAAATTGATTGGATGCATGGCGGCTCTAAGCCGCTTCATCTCCCTCTTGGGAGAAAAAGAATTACCCCTTATCACCTCCTCCGGCGCACCAAACACTTCGAGTGGACGGATGCCGCCACGGCCGGCCTAGAAGAAATAAAATCCATATTGGCACAAATCCGGTCCTGGCTGCGCCTAACATCGGCGAACCAATGTTGTTATACATTGCGACAACTCATCAAGTTGTAAGCGTAGTGCTCGTCGTCGAACGTGAAACGGACAGACACAAATTCCCTGTCCAGAAACCAGTCTACTACGTGTCCACTGTCCTCACTCCATGCAAATCCCTGTACCCGCATTACCAAAAAATAGCGTACGCAGTGTTCATGGCGTCCCGGAAGCTACGACACTACTTTCAAGAGTGTTCAATAACAGTAGCCTCCGAAGTACCTCTTAATGATATTATAAACAACCGTGACGCGACGGGCCAGATTGCCAAATGGGCCATTGAGCTCCTCCCGTTCGACATATCCTATAAGCCACGGCGAGCTATCAAGTCGCAAGTTTTGGCCGACTTTGTCACCGAATGGACTGAAGCCGAACTCCCTAAAGAGTATGGCACATATTCCAACTAGATCATGCACTTCGATGGCTCCAAAATGCTAGCGGGTCTGGGGGCTAGCGTCGTTCTGACGTTCCCAACATGAGATACAGTTCAATATGTACTCCATATAATGTATACGGACTCCAACAATGCAGCCAAATACGAGGCCGTTCTACATGGTCTCCGGATGGCAGTCTCCATGGGCATTCAACGCCTAGAAGTGCGTGGGTATTTGAACCTCGCGATATTCCAAATAAATGGAGACTTTGATGCCAAAGATCCAAAAATGGCAGCTTATCGCAATGCCGTCCTAAAAATGTCAGCTCGGTTCGAAGGGCTCAAATTTCACCATATAGCCCGGGAAAACAATCAGGCAGCAGACGTCTTGGCACGCATCGGCGCAAAGCGCGATGCAGTCCCCCCCCAACATTTTCTTGGAAAGGCTATTCAAGCCATCCGTATAGTGGCAAGGGGAATCCGGAAATAACAATCCGGATCCAGCCGCACCACCTGACATCGAACATTCTGACATAACTGAAGGCTCTGCCAACGAGGTAACATCCTCAGCCCACATAATAATGGCAGTAATTTCCCCGTGGACAGAACCATTCTTAGCCTACTTAACTAGGCAGGAACTTCCCGAGGACCAAAATGAGGCACGCTGCATAGTGCAACGATCTAAAGCCTATAAAGTCCATGAAGGAGAGCTTTATAAGAAAAGCACCACTGGAGTCCTTCAAAGGTGTATCTCCGAAGAGGAAGGGCGGAACCTTCTGGCTGAAATTCATGCCAGAATCGATGGGCACCACGCCGCAGCCCGGGCCCTTGTAAGCAAGGCCTTCCGTACTGGATTTTATTGGCCGACGGCCCGGGCAGATGCTCAGGACTTAGTCCAACGATGCGTCGGTTGCCAATTATTTGCTAACCAAAGCCACATGCCACCTACCGCCCTCCAAACTATACCCATTACCTGGCCTTTTGCGGTCTAGGGACTTGACATGGTTGGACCCCTTAAAGGTGGAACCCACAAGCAAAAATACCTACTGGTCATGGTGGACAAGTTCACCAAATTGATAGAGGCCAAGCCTGTTAAGACGGCCGAATCCGGACCGGTGATAGACTTCATATCAAGGGTCGTACACCGTTACTGCGTCCCCCACAGCATCATCACTGACAACGGCACGAACTTTACGGTCGACGAGGTTAAACTCTGGTGCAAAAACATGGGCATCAAGCTCGACTACACTTTAGTCTGTCACCCACAAACTAACGGTCAAGTCGAGCGAGCAAATGGTCTAATCATGAGCGGCATCAAACCCAGATTAGTGCGATCCCTCAAGGAATCTAACACGCACTGGGTAGAAGATCTCGACTCTGTACTCTGGGGGCTGCGGACCACGCCGAAGCGCACTACCGGATTCACACCATTCTTTATGGTATATGGCGCAGAGGCAGTCCTGCCCTGCGACATAATTCATGACTCACCTCGCGTGCGCATGTACGAAGAAAGAGAAGCCGAGCTCGATCGGCAGGACAGTTTGGATGCATTGGAGGAGGAGCGCAACGTGGCAAAAGCCCGTTCCGCATTCTAGCAACAACAGGCTTGAAGATATCAAAGCAGAGAAGTACGGGCCAAAACCTACAATGTTGGCGAACTAGTTCTACGACTGCCGGACAAGAAAAAGGACAAACTCAAGCCCAAATAGGAAGGTCCCTTCATAATCGACCAAGTCCTAACTGGTGGAGCGTACTGTCTGCAAAATGCATCGGATAACCGACTCGAGCTGAACCCATGGAACGCAGCACGCCTACGAAGATTCTACGCCTAGCGCCGGACTCTATGTTTGTCTCCTTCCTCTATCTATTTTCATGCATTAGCTGCCTTATATTTCTATCCTTCTCCCTCCTTTTTTCTTACAAGCCTTTAAGGGCTCGCTTGCGCATTGTTCGCACATAATTGACGCGCTACCCGCGCTCATCATACCTGGGGGTTTTTATGAGAAGCTTGTATATACGGGCCTCATGCCCAACACATGTGTCACACTTCCGCATGTACCTTTTATTTACCATTATATGCATCGATATGACTTAAGTTTTGGCCAAGATGGGTTGCCTGGCTCCTGTGTTTACCTCTTCATTCCCGATTGTTCGGCTAGGTGGTAAAGGGAGCACCTCTGCGATTGTTACTGCCGGGTTAGCCGGATGTGTACCTCGGACTAGGTGAAGCCGAAGGCTAGCGTTCTTAAGGGAATATTCGGTCGGTGAACTAAAAGATGATTTTTCACTTGTTTATTTATCCGCCCCCAGATGCTTTTCTTCTTTTTTTTCACAGTCCGGACATGCACTTTAGGGCATGCCTCCCAGGAAAGGAACCCCTAACGGAACTATTCTCCCTGGAAGATGTTTCTTACTAACCATGTAATATGACAGAACTAGTTGGGTACTTGTCTGCTAAAGCACTAATGACCCCTACGCCTGGTCTCCACGCATGCCCCGGTTCTTACATAATCGAGATGGTATTCGGACACACTCCGAACTATTGGGTCCAGAGGTTGAAGCGAAAAGGTCCGCAATGACAAATGATCTACAATTCGGCTAGAAGGCATTTTACATGTCATTTTAAATTACATAGTCAATTTGACTGGGTATATTCTTCTTCAATACCATCCAACAGGCTGCCCAATTTACAGTCCTGTTGGGAATACTTGGCAGCCAGCTCTACCTGGCCATACACTAAACTGACAGGGATCTCCTTCCCATCGGGCCCCACAGGTCCGACCTCGGCCATGTGGTTCGGGTCTGCCTTCGTGTACCGCGTCTTCACAATGGACCAGGCCTCCCTGGCGCCTTGACGACAGGCCGATATCTTCCATAATCGGAAGCACCGCCGCGCTCCCTTTAGCTTCTCTGCAAGCTCTCCAAGGCCTTCAGGCATGGAGACGGATGGCCACAAAGCCTGGACGACGCCTTGCATCGCCGGCCGAACTCGTTCGTGCAGTTGCGACAGCTCGAGAAGAAGGTCACCCGTAGAACCGGGCATTTCCTCCACAGGACGACCTGTCAACATACCTACAGACATAACTCTGTCAATCGACTTCCTCGCCGAACTCTTTTTTCGAAGGTTCGTTCAAGCACTTACTAAAAATGCCGCGTCGAAGCCGCCGATTCTCCTTTAGGGAATCTGACAGCCGAGCACGAACATCCTTTAGTTCCTCACCCAACTGAGTGTTGGCATCTTGAATCTTGTTCTTCTCTTGCCTCACCCTTGTAAGCACGCTCTCGCCGACCTTTAACTGGCGCAAGAGTCGTTGCTTGTCCGGATCAACTCCGGCACCATCTGTACTGTTGTTGTCAGAATTGCACACATGCCGCACTTCACAACATACTCATCTTTCGAAGCATATATTACCTGAGGGGGTCTCTGTCAGGGGTTAGGTGCGACATATGCCAAGGGATGGCTTATCATGATGGGGGCGAGTAGAACGTCGCCAGTGCCTGGAAATGGAATGAGGCGAAGACATGCACGCCGGCGGATCTTACCCAGCTTCAAGGCTCTCCGTGGAGATAATACCCCTACTGCTACTCTGCGGGGTCTCCGCATGTTCACTATGGCAAAGTGAGTACAAGGTTGCTCCTTGAGCTGTTTCCTGGAGGTAGGAGAAGGCAAGGCTAGCTCCCTCCTTCCTATATGATCTGGTCTAGTGCTAAAGAAGCGATCCCCTTGCATGGGTGCCCTGGGGGCTTATATAGGCCCGCCCCTCAGGGATACAATGGTAATCCGGCTAGGTGCGGGTCCCAGCCATCTGTCTCTCAGGCCGCCGTCTTCTCCGCCGACTGCTGGGGCCCGCCGACTGGTGGGCCCCGCCGACAGGCCAGGTATGGAGCCGACAGGCCCTGTCCGCCGTGGGCGGGTCACGCCGGCTGCGGATTACTGTAGCCATGCTTCTAATGACGCTGGCTTGGTCATGGGGTCGTGGCAACAGTGCCGCTGCCTCGCGAACGATCATTGTTGCCATTCCCCGTCTTGTCTAGTTAATGGCGTGCGGGGCCCGTGGGAGGGGCTGGCTGACTCCCGGGGCCCGACTCCCAATGGGTCCGTCTTGTGGCACTCTTGTCGTCTTCTGTACCCCCGCTGATGGGTGGGACCCGTTGTCTCTGGGCCATACAGGCAGGCCGTCATGGGCACAGGGCGCCGCCCATGGGGGCTGATGTGTAACGCCCCGGATACAACTTTCCATATTCGTAACTCCAACTCTTGCCTTTTCCGGAGATGCGATATTTTTATTTCCTCCGTGGTTGGGTTTTGTTTTTTTGTTTTGCATTGTGTTCATGTCATGCATCTCATCTCATAGCATCATGCGCATTGCATCTCCATGTTTTCATAAAACTCATAGTCGTTCGCAGTTGCCCTTTCTCTCTTTGCCTCTGTTGTCATTTTGTCAGGCCCTTGCCCTTGTTGACCTCTCTTTACCCCTCGTGTGCGTGTCCAAAACTGCTCCGAACCCGACCCGCTCTGTCGTTACCGATGGATCCGGATTATCCCCAAACATCTATAAAACATCTCCGGTTCTTTGTTGGACTCCCCTAAGCCATTTATTCACAACCGCTCGTTTTTGATCGAAGGATCCAGATTAGCCCCTAGCCAAACACCCACATGCTATATATATATATATATATATGTGTGTGTGTGTGTGTGTGTGTGTGTGTCCAACCCTAGGATCTAGGATCCTGTCCCATCCTTCCCATTCCATCGCGCCGCCACCCCCCCTTGTCCTCTCCACATCGGGATCCCCTCCCGATCCATCCAACCACCTACCTCCATCGTTTTCCCCAATGGCCCAACCAGCGCCCCGCCTGTTCGATCCGGAGGAGAGGAACTCCTCCATGCCCAACCTCACCTCAATCCAGCAGCACGACAGCTCCCTAGCGCCCGCAACCCTCCTCCTCGCTTGATCCCGAGCGGGAGAGTACCCCGACGGCTCATCCCCGCACAGCCCGTGAGGCACCGGCCTCAGCTCCTCCGGCCCTGCAACAACCTCACCGGCCCTTCTGCAGTTCGTCGCCACCGGCGCACTCAGCCACCTAGACTACGCCCCGTCTTCCCCGTCGACCAGGGCCAGCCTCGACCCTCTCCCTCCCTTCGTTCTCCTCCTCCTGTCATTTTTCTCTCTCGGTCTCTCAGCTCCCCCTCTGTCTCTTACAGGAACCCGGCGACATGGCATCGCGAAGCCCCAAGGCCCGAGCGCCCACGGGACCACGTCGAGCAGATGGCTGCTGCCCCGCCTTGCAGATGCTTCGCCGCCTTGACTCCAGGTCCGGTCACCATCTCCGACCGACCCTCCCTCTCTTGCCTCTGGTCCTCTATTTTTCTGAAGCTCACGTCTCTCTCTGCTCTCCCTGCCCTTCGAGCAGTACACCATGGCCGTCCTCTTCAGATCAAGCTCGCCGCCGCCGGATCCACGTTTCCATCTTGCCCGTGCTCATGCACGCTCGCCTCCACCGTCCGTCTGCAAGCAGCAGCGCCGTCGTGGACAAGGTGAGGCAGACAGTTGCCTCGCGCGTCAATGCTTTTCCTCTCTATTCTTCTCTCATCTCGCCATGTCTCTCTATGTTGCCGCAGACCGAAGCCGCTCGAGAGCCGCCATGGCTGCATCCCCTTCGACCCTGTACGTGTATGCCTCGCTGCTGTTCGCGTTGACCCCGCATCGATCGAGCAGCCACGGTTACAGAGCAAACTATAGCTGTGTCAGTTTTTAGTTTCGTCAGACTTGCACCAGGGTATGACTCATGTCGCGTATACAGGCTTTGTTTATCAACTTCCATCTTAGCCCACTGGTCACTCGTGAATGCATCCATCCAGGAGATCCTGGGTTCGAGTCCCAGGCATCCCTATTTTTGCTTCTTATTTACCTTTATTTTGCACACAACACAGCCAGCCGCTTGGGCTTGGCCCGATTCTGCTGCTGCTATTGCCTTGCACACAGAGCGCTCTTTATCTATCTACCACTGGCCTGTGTAGCCCGTGCAGCTCCAGATTCAGCCTGTTTAGATTTTTTTCCTGTTCTGTTTTTTTCCTAAATTTCCAGTGCATGCATATTTACAGTAAATGCCATCATTTTAAAATGCTCATAACTAAATGTCCATGCATCCAAATAAAACATGTTATATATGTAAAATGCTCAGAATTTTATCCACTTTCATAACATGCAACTTTCATGCATGTTTAAAATGTTTAAGTTGTTGTTTGCATTATTTTTTGCATAAATGACATGTTAAAATGATTTATTTCATAACTAAATAACCGTAGCTTGGAATTAAATGTTCTTTATATGTAAATGGGGTGGAAAAATGCCTAGTTTAACATGGTCCACTTTATGTTGCTGGTTAACAACATTAAAATTGTGTTTAGGGCAGAACAGGACCGAATCTAAAATATGCATATGCGGATTTTCTGGACTTGTTGTTTATTATTCCGGCCTCATTTAAACTTGTCTAGATAGGTAGTTTTTCATGTGCTTCACCTCTTGCCATGTTTAACAACATTTAATATTGTTGTGTACCTAACCGAGAGAGAACTAAATAATTGCTTGTGGTGTTTTGTCAATATGCAACTCGTTGCATATTGAGCTCCACTTAACTTGTAGTATTGTTTGTTGCACTTTGCCATGCCATGCCTCTTTAAACCGGACATGCATCATACTTGATTGTGCATCATGCCATGATTATGCTTGTGCATTTACCATGTTGTTTGCTTCTTTCCGGGTTGCTTCTCTCGTTAGCTTCGGTTTCGTTCCGGAGTTGTGAGGATCCGTTCGACCACTTCCGCTTGTCTACTTCATGGACTCGTTCTTCTTCCGTGCGGGATTTCAGGCAAGATGACCGCTACCCTGGATCTCACTACTATCATTGCTATGCTAGTTGTTTCATTCTATCCCCATGCTGCATTACCTATCTGTTGCTCTTCAAGCCTCCCAAAATGCCATGAACCTCTAACCTTTGACACCCTTCCTAGCAAACCGTTGCTTGGCTATGTTACCACTTTGCTCAGCCCCTCTTATAGCGTTGCTAGTTGCAGGTGAAGTTGAAGATTTCTCCATGGTGGACAGGATTTTGGTTGGGATATCACAATATCTCTTATATTATTAATGCATCTATATATTTGGTAAAGGGTGGAAGGCTCGGCCTTTTGCCTGGTGTTTTCTTCCACTCTTGCCGCCCTAGTTTCTGTCATACCAGTGTTATGTTCCCGGATTTTGCATTCCTTACGCGGTCGGGTGATTTATGGGACCCCCTTGACAGTTCGCTTTGAATAAAACTCCTCCAGCAAGGCCCAACCTTGGTTTTACCATTTTCCTCACCTACCCCTTTTTCCCTTGGGAGTCGCGCATCCCGAGGGTCATCTTTATTTTAGCCCCCCCGGGCCAGTGCTTGTCTAAGTGTTGGTCCGAACTAGAGCCCTTTGCAGCGCCCCCTCAGGGAAACTTGAGGTCTGGTTTTAGTTGTACGGATTGCTCATCCGGTGTTGCCCTGAGAACGAGATATGTGCAGCTCCTATCGGGATTGTCGGTGCATCGGGCGGTCTTGCTGGTCTTGTTTTACCATTGTCGAAATGTCTTGTAAACCGGGATTCCGAGTCTGATCGGGTCTTCCTGGGAGAAGGTCTATTCCTTCGTTGATCGCGAGAGCTCGTCATGGGCTAAGTTGGGACACCCCTGCAGGGTATAATCTTTCGAAAGCCGTGCCTGCGGTATAGGCAGATGGGAATTTGTTAATGTCGGGTTGTAGATAACTTGACACCAGATCCGAATTAAAACGCATCAACCACGTGTGTAGCCGTGATGGTCTCTTCTCGGCGGAGTCCGGGAAGTGAACACGGTTTCTATGTTATGTTTGACGTAAGTAGGAGTTCAGGATCACTTCTTGATCATTACTAGTTGATGACCGTTCTGCTTGCTCTCTTCTCGCTCTTATTTGCGTATGATAGCCACCATATATGCTTAGTCGCCGCTGCAGCCTCACCACTTTACCCCTTCCTATCTCTTTAAGCTTTGCTAGTCTTGATACCCATGGTAATGGGATTGCTGAGTCCTCGTGGCTCACAGATTACTACAACAACAGTTGCAGGTACAGGTTATGCGATGATCATGACGCGAGAGCGATGCTTGCTTGCGTTGAGTTCTTCTTCTGCTCCTTCGATCAGGGGATAGGTTCCAGGTCGGCAGCCTGGGCTAGCAGGGTGGATGTCGTTTGAGCTTCTGTTTGTGTTTCATCCATAGTCGGATGTTGATATTGTGTATGATATATTGTTGTATTCGTGTGGCATTGTATGCCTCTTGTATGTATTCCCATCTATTATGTAATGTTGATGTAATGATATCCACCTTGCAAAAGCGTTTCAATATGTGGGTCTATCCTTGGTGGGACCTTCGAGTTCCTTTTTGGATAGGGTCGCATATTGGGCGTGACAAGTTGGTATCAGAGCCTCGACCGACCATAGGAGCCCCCTTGATTGTTGGCCGTTGTTGAGTCTAGAAGAAACTATTTTGAGTCTTAGGATTATATATATCGGAGAGTAGGATTCTTTTTACTCCTTAGCCCTTTCGTCGCTCTGGTAAGGTCTCCTGACATAGATGTTTTGTCTTTCCTCTCCTCAAATTTCACTAAAAAAAAATTTTAGGATCACGCGGGTATCTTGGAATCGTTCCGATGGTTTTGTGACGAGAACATTGTTCTTGGTGCCTCCTGTCTATTTATGTGGCTTTGACCCGGGGAGTTGAGCTCCGAGGTGTTGTCTTCACAATTTTATCGTTGTAGTTCTGGAATACCTGAGATTTGCCGACATCGAAAATCTCTTTTATGTAGTTGTTGGTGAGATAACCCCGATAACCCAGTACCGGAGCGAGCTCGGGAGTATTGCCATAACTCGTATAACGGATGCTTTTCGAAGGTTGAGGTACACGATTTCCGAAGGTTTCTTGGTTATGTGTTGACGGATGGATACAGCTTGGATGTAGGTATTGTTAGTTTGGGTGAGATATATTGCTTCCCCTGTATCCCCAACACCAGATTGCATAACCAGAAAGTTTCGGGAGTTTTATAGGTGGGAATTCAAGTAGCTCCTAGAATATCTTTTCGACAGATGCATGATATGAGATTGGGGTTCGACGTCTAGTGGTCCGCCTTTCCACGGTCGTTTTTATAGTGGTCTCGTTGTGTCTTAAAGAACCCTTGGCTATGCTGGTCGGGGACACTTTGTATGTCATGTGCACTGCCTTGTACATGATGGTGCTGTACACTCGAGCCCGTGTGGGCCCCACCACGAAAACTTCGGACGAAATCTCTATCATATGTTTGTTCCGGCTTATTCTGCAAGCCAATCCTTTGTTTTGTTTTATTTGTGGTATTCGAGTTGCTTCGAAGTCAAATGTTGAATCCATACCTTTCATAAACGGTGTTCTCATATTGCTATGTGAATACTAATCCTTTTGATCATTGAGGTTGTCATGTTAATTCTTTTCCAACTGGTGCGCTTCTCTTCGAGATGATCCCATCATTCTCCCCATCTACAAGATCAATTCTAAGTTTTCTCAATGGTATCTGTTTCATCCGTCCCCAAGTTGCCTTTGTTTTCCCGCCCTCCCACCCCTTTTTCTTCAAGGACCCAGATTTCTTAATCAAGTATCCATTTATTCATGTGAAGTCTCTTCACTCTTTTCAATCAATGTTTGGATCCGGTGATCCCTCGTGAAGATGCTCACGAGCTTCAAGTTCATCAATCTTCATTCTCATATTCCTCTCCGGTGGATTTAATTCAAGCTTTCAGTGTTGATCATATTCCTTTCCTCGTTTCAAGTGCTATCCCATGCCGGTGCACCTCTTAATCTTTCACTTCTCGCTATTCATTTGGTCTGGAGTGCTGAAGATATCTCGAAAGACTTGTGTTTCCATTCTCAATCCGTTCAAGAGATTTGGAGATTGTTATCTCATTCAAGTCATTTAATTCAACCGGTGAAATCCCCCCTTTCAATCAATTGTTCAACAGTGTAGTGGGCCCTAACCCACAGGTCTTTTCCCAGGATCTTACCTGACTCTTCTAATTATTCTGGTGCTATTCCCAAATTCTTTCCAAAGTTTGACGTAAGAATGAAATATCATCAGTCAAATGTCTTTCTCCAAGATCTTTCAATTTGTTTTCATCTTTGGCTCAACCTTTCCTCTTTTAATTCTCCCGGAGTATCTCAACAATTCATGGTGGTGTTCTTCGTCGTCATTATCGGATTTTGAAGATTGAAGAAGAGTTCCTCTTAAATCTTTAACCGTTCTTCCAGAGATTCATGGTTCTAGCTTGATGCCATCCTCTCATAATTGTTTTCGATTGTGAGAATTCGTTTCACCATCCGGAGTAATTCAGGATTCTTTTCAGTTTCATTCTCCGAAGCCAATCATCTCAGAATTATTAATTCTCAGCGTTCAGCTCTCCTTCTCCATATCTTACCGGTGCATCGCTCAAGTGGTCTCTAATCATCTCATGATCTCTTTGTTCTCTTGTATTTAAATCCCCTCAAGTATCTTCATTCGTTTTCAAATTCTTCCCGGTGTTTCTTTATCTTTTCTTCGTTCATTTTCAATTCTTATGGTGGTTCGTTCAAGAGTTCTCTTCCTTCGTTATCATATAGATTCATTCGTTCTTTCCAATCCTACCGGTGGATTGTTGAAGACAGTCTCAAGTTTACGCTATATCTCTCTTAATCCTTTCTTCGAGAATAAGTAGTATGCCAAATCCGTCGCTTGTCATCAATCCAAATTGGTGAAGGGTATGCATACAATAAATCTTATTCTTATTTCCACGAGGTGATTCAATTCTTTTCTTCCGGAGATTGGTCATGATGAAGTAATTCTCGTTTCTAGTGTTTCATCTTTTCTTTTCGGAGTTCCAAGTTCTCTCGGTTATATAATCGCGAAGCTTCATCTAAATATTTGCAAGGCTTCATCTTGTGTTTTGAACTTCTCTTTCTTTTCATCATCCTTCTATTACCGGAGTTCTTCATGGAGGCTCTATATGATGGTTCGTCAAGGATTCTTTTCATTCTGCAATTGTTCTTCAAGATTTCTCTCAAAGTTATGATCCGCCAAGCTATACTCTAAAATAAACATGGTGTTCAACACATGTTTTGTTTTGAGGAGTTCAAGTATTCTTCTTCTTGCATTTCAAAGTGCAATTCGTTCTACCTTATCATTTGAGGTGGTGTTATGTCATTCTTGACAATTTGAGTTCGTGTTTCATGATTCATATTGTTGTCAAGAATGAGGTATTTTAAATCCATGAATCCCTTTGTTGGAGTTATCCTGGGTCATATTTCACCTAAAGCCTTCCCTAAGGAATGTTGCTATTTGTGGTGCGTATCTGTGATCCAATTTTCTCCTTCTCATCTCGGTGAAGAAGTTTTTCATCTTTTGGTGCTCTCAATCAAATCAATGGTTTCCATTAGTGGCCGGTTGTCACCTCATAGTCTCGAGATGTTTTCCATAAGCCCACAACAAGCTTGTGCTTCTCGTTGTTGATTTTCCAACAACTCCGTTCGATTCTTCTTTGCAAGGATGCTTTCCAAGTTCACTTGTGGCAAAAGTTGTCATTTTCTTCTCCGTCCCTTTATCCCAACGATCTAACTTCTATTCTTCCGTTACGAAGGCATTGTGATGTTGTGCTCTTCACCCATCACCTTGTTTTTTTGAAGATCATGTTCTTTTATTGCTTATCCATGTAACCAGAGTGTTGTGTCTATCATGCCTCTTTTAACCGGAGTCTCATCCAAGTGCTTTCACTTTGCCAAGTCCATATTCTATCCCTTCCATTTACAACCGGAGTGTTGTCGTAATTGTTCTTAATCGTTCATTGTACATCTTGTTTCAATCGGAGTGCTTGCATGTACTTCTTGTCCATCGTAACCATTTTTGTTTGTCTTTCAACCTACAAGGTTCTTGCAATGTTCCTTGTTCCTGTTTTCTATCGGAGTGTTCTCAACTTCGTTCAACTCTGTTGTGTTCTCTCTTTAAACTTTTCAACCTCTCAAGGTTCATGGTTTCACCGGTTTGTCGAAGAAGCAACTTAGTTTACCTCTTATCTTCCTCTTCCTTTTCCCTCCGGTGCCATCCTAGATCTCGGGACGAGATCCTCTTGTAGTGGTGGAGTGTTGTAACGCCCCGGATACAACTTTCCATATTTGTAACTCCAACTCTTTCCTTTTCCGGAGATGCGATATTTTTATTTCCTCCGTGGTTGGGTTTTGTTTTTTTGTTTTGCATTGTGTTCATGTCATGCATCTCATCTCATAGCATCATGCGCATTGCATCTCCATGTTTTCATAAAACTCATAGTCGTTAGCAGCTGCCCTTTCTCTCTTTGCCTCTGTTGTCATTTTGTTAGGCCCTTGTCCTCGTTGACCTCTCTTGACCCCTCGTGTGCGTGTCCAAAACTGCTCCGAAACCGACCCGCTCTGTCGTTACCGATGGATCCGAATTATCCCCAAACATCTATAAAACATCTCCGGTTCTTTGTTGGACTCCCCTAAGCCATTTATTCACAACCGCTCGATTTCGATCGAAGGATCCAGATTAGCCCCTAGCCAAACACC
>NC_041393.1:55286857-55316881 GCF_002162155.2 Triticum dicoccoides | reverse complement strand
TAGGATCCTGTCCCATCCTTCCCATTCCATCGCGCCTCCACCCCCCCTTGTCTTCTCCACATTGGGATCCCCTCCCGATCCATCCAACCACCTACCTCCATCGTTTTCCCCAATGGCCCAACCAGCGCCCCGCCTGTTCGATCCGGAGGAGAGGAGCTCCTCCATGCCCAACCTCACCTCAATCCAGCAGCACGACAGCTCCCCAGCGCCCGCAACCCTCCTCCTCGCTCGATCCCGAGCGGGAGAGTACCCCGACGGCTCATCCCCGCGCAGCTCGTGAGGCACCGGCCTCAGCTCCTCCGGCCCTGCAACAACCTCGCCGGCCCTTCTGCAGTTCGTCGCCGCCGGCGCACTCAGCCACCTGGACTGCGCCCCGTCTTCCCCGTCGACCAGGGCCAGCCTCGACCCTCTCCCTCCCTTCGTTCTCCTCCTCCTGTCATTTTTCTCTCTCGGTCTCTCAGCTCCCCCTCTGTCTCTTACAGGAACCCGACGACATGGCATCGCGAAGCCCCAAGGCCCGAGCGCCCACGGGACCACGTCGAGCAGATGGCCGCTGCCCCACCTTGCAGATGCTTCGCCGCCTTGACTCCAGGTCCAGTCACCATCTCCGACCGACCCTCCCTCTCCTGCCTCTGGTCCTCTATTTTTCTGAAGCTCACGTCTCTCTCTGCTCTCCCTGCCCTTCGAGCAGGACACCATGGCCGTCCTCTTCAGATCAAGCTCGCCGCCGCCGGATCCACGTTTCAATCTTGCCCGTGCTCGTGCACGCTCGCCTCCACCGGCCGTCTGCAAGCAGCAGCGCCGTCGCGGACAAGGTGAGGCAGGCAGTTGCCTCGCGCGTCACTGCTTTTCCTCTCTGTTCTTCTCTCATCTCGCCATGTATCTCTATGTTGCCACAGACCGAAGCCGCTCAAGAGCCGCCATGGCTGCATCCCCTTCGACCCTACGTGCGTATGCCTCGCTGCTGTTCGCGTTGACCCCGCATCAATCGAGCAGCCACGGTTACAGAGCAAGCTATAGCTGTGTCAGTTTTTAGTTTCGTCAGACTTGCACCAGGGTATGACTCATGTCGCGTATACAGGCTTTGTTTATCAACTTCCATCGTAGCCCACTGGTCACTCGTGAATGCATCCATCCAGGAGATCCTGGGTTCGAGTCCCAGGCATCCCTATTTTTGCTTCTTATTTACCTTTATTTTGCACACAACACAGCCAGCCGCTTGGGCTTGGCCCGATTCTGCTGCTGCTGTTGCCTTGCGCACAGAGCGCTCTTTATCTATCTACCGCTGGCCTATGTAGCCCGTGCAGCTCCAGATTCAGCCCGTTTAGATTTTTTTTCCTGTTCTGTTTTTTTTCCTAAATTTCCAGTGCATGCATATTTACAGTAAATGCCATCATTTTAAAATGCTCATAACTAAATGTCCATGCATCCAAATAAAACATGTTATATATGTAAAATGCTCAGAATTTTATCCACTTTCATAATATGCAACTTTCATGCATGTTTAAAATGTTCAAATTGTTGTTTCCATTATTTTTTGCATAAATGACATGTTAAAATGATTTATTTCATAACTAAATAACCGTAGCTCGGAATTAAATGTTCTTTATATGTATATGGGGTGGAAAATGCCTAGTTTAACATGGTCCACTTTATGTTGCTGGTTAACAACATTAAAATTGTGTTTAGGGTAGAACAGTACCGAATCTAAAATATGCATATGGGGATTTTCCGGACTTGTTGTTTATTATTCCGGCCTCATTTAAACTTTTCTAGATAGGTAGTTTTTCATGTGCTTCACCTCTTGCCATGTTTAACAACATTTAATATTGTTGTGTACCTAACCGGGAGAGAACTAAATAATTGCTTGTGGTGTTTTGTCAATATGCAACTGGTTGCATATTGAGCTCCACTTAACTTGTAGTATTGTTTGTTGCACTTTGCCATGCCATGCCTCTTTAAACCGGACATGCATCATACTTGATTGTGCATCATGCCATGATTATGCTTGTGCATTTACCATGTTGTTTGCTTCTTTCTGGGTTGCTTCTGTCATTAGCTTCGGTTTCATTCCGGAGTTGTGAGGATCCATTCGACCACTTCCGCTTGTCTACTTCATGGACTCGTTCTTCTTCCGTGCGGGATTTCAGGCAAGATGACCGCTACCCTGGATCTCACTACTATCATTGCTATGCTAGTTGTTTCATTCTATCGCCATGCTGCTTTACCTATCTGTTGCTCTTCAAGCCTCCCAAAATGCCATGAACCTCTAACCTTCGACACCCGTCCTAGCAAACCGTTGCTTGGCTATGTTACCGCTTTGCTCAGCCCCTCTTATAGCGTTGCTAGTTGCAGGTGAAGTTGAAGATTTCTCCATGGTGGACATGATTTTGGTTGGGATATCACAATATCTCTTGTATTATCAATGCATCTATATATTTGGTAAAGGGTGGAAGGCTCGGCCTTTTGCCTGGTGTTTTATTCCACTCTTTCCGCCCTAGTTTCCGCCATACCGGTGTTATGTTCCCGGATTTTGCATTCCTTACGCGGTCGGGTGATTTATGGGACCCCCTTGACAGTTCGCTTTGAATAAAACTCCTCCAGCAAGGCCCAACCTTGGTTTTACCATTTTCCTCACCTACCCCTTTTTCCCTTGGGAGTCGCGCATCCCGAGGGTCATCTTTATTTTAGCCCCCCCGGGCCAGTGCTTGTCTAAGTGTTGGTCCGAACTAGAGCCCTTTGCAGCGCCCCCTCAGGGAAACTTGAGGTCTGGTTTTAGTTGTACAGATTGCTCATCCGGTGTTGCCCTGAGAACGAGATATGTGCAGCTCCTATCGGGATTGTCGGCGCATCGGGCGGTCTTGCTGGTCTTGTTTTACCATTGTCGAAATGTCTTGTAAACCGGGATTCCGAGTCTGATCGGGTCTTCCTGGGAGAAGGTCTATTCCTTCGTTGATCGCGAGAGCTTGTCATGGGCTAAGTTGGGACACCCCTGCAGGTTATAATCTTTCGAAAGCCGTGCCTACGGTTATAGGCAGATGGGAATTTGTTAATGTCCAGTTGTAGATAACTTGACACCAGATCCGAATTAAAACGCATCCACTGCGTGTGTAGCCGTGATGGTCTCTTCTCGGCGGAGTCCGGGAAGTGAACACGGTTTCTGTGTTATGTTTGACGTAAGTAGGAGTTCAGGATCACTTCTTGATCATTACTAGTTGACGACCGTTCTGCTTGCTCTCTTCTCGCTCTTATTTGCGTATGATAGCCACCATATATGCTTAGTTGCTGCTGCAGCCTCACCACTTTACCCCTTCCTATCCCTTTAAGCTTTGCTAGTCTTGATACCCATGGTAATGGGATTGCTGAGTCCTCGTGGCTCACAGATTACTACAACAACAGTTGCAGGTACAGGTTATGCGATGATCATGACGCGAGAGCGATGCTTGCTTGCGTTGAGTTCTTCTTCTGCTCCTTCGATCAGGGGATAGGTTCCAGGTCGGCAGCCTGGGCTAGCAGGGTGGATGTCGTTTGAGCTTCTGTTTGTGTTTCATTCGTAGTCGGATGTTGATATTGTGTATGATATATTGTTGTATTCGTGTGGCATTGTATACCTCTTGTATGTATTCCCATATATTATGTAATGTTGATGTAATGATATCCACCTTGCAAAAGCGTTTCAATATGCGGGTCTATCCTTGGTGGGACCTTCGAGTTCCTTTTGGATACGGTCGCATATTGGGCGTGACATGATGTCAGGGCAGGCATGGCAACAGTGCCGCGCTGGATGGAGATCTCCATCGATACGGCTCAGTGTAGCCATGCCTGCCCTTCGCAAACGGGGCAGGGGTGGGCCATGAGGTGACCGTACCCCGTCCCGTCCATCGTTGCGAAGGCAGGAGGTGGTCGGAGTCGCGGGCCGACTCCCCATAGCCGACTTCTCTGGACGCCGTCAGTTAGGAGTCGGCTTATCTCGAAGTCGTCCCTGGGACTCGGCCGTGAGGGGCAGTCGGCGGCCTTGCCGCCGACTCTCAGAAGGCGGCTATTTATCGTTGGGTCTTGAGGGGCGCAGCCCGCCCCGATGTCTTGGAAGGTTCAGGGGCTCGGGTTAGCCTACTCGTGGCCCATTACTCTGATAGTAGTCCCCGAAGCTGGGGAGGCGCCGAGGGTGACATGTCGAGGAGCCTCAACAGTTTCATCCTTCTGATGGTCGAATCCAGACCTTGCTCGTTGTCCTCCTCTAGGCCGACTAGCTGGAGCCGGACTCGCAGAAGGCCGTCTTGCCCCTTAAAGAATTTGAAAGTCGTAGCGGGATCCAGGCGGCGTGCCTGATAAGCTTCCAGGCAGCTGCCCGTTGCGGACCCGTCGTGTGGTGCCACGCGGCAGGGTCAGTATGCCCACCCATACGCGCGACGGGACAGGCCATCAGGCTGGGCCCGCCACTACCGCGCCTCGGCACGCGAACGGATCTGTTGCGGCCGTGCAGACGGTTGGGTTCCCACGTCGTAACTGTGCACAGTTACTTCGTGTGGTAAATCGTGGGGACGTGGGGTCCTAGGCACAGTTAATCCCACGTCCGCCCCATCGGCTTCAGCCCACGAGCCTATAAGTAGGCGGGAGGAGGGGGGCGGCGAAGCACGCGCGCCCATCTCCCCTACTCCCTTCGCTTCATCTTGCTTCTTCTTCCTCTCGCTGCCGTCGCGCCGAACCACGCCACGCCCGCAGCGATGAGCTCTTCCTCCGCCGCCGCACCTCCTGCCGTGCGCTCCGGCGTGTGGGACGGCTCCGAGGTGGACGACAACCACATTGAGTTCCTAAGTAAGACGCGTCGCCTCCCCGGCGAGGACCTAGTGCGGGCCCGCGCCGCGCCAGAGAGGGAAGTATCGCCGGCGCCGGAGGAGGGCGAGCGGGTTGTATTCCGCTCGCACCTCATTCACGGCCTAGGGCTGCCGGCGAGTGGTTTCTTCCGCTCCTTCTTGGAGTTTCACGGTTTCCAGCTGCACCACCTTACCCCGAACGCGGTGGTGCTGCTGGCTGCCTTCGCCACCTTGTGCGAAGGCTTCCTCGGCGTTCTCCCGACCATCGAGCTATGGGGGGAGTTCTTTCAGTCGAAGCTCGGCAGGCACGTCGCCAGCGTGCCGGCCCAGTGTGGTGCCTTCATCGTGATGCAGAGATCGGTGGCCGACAACCCGTTTCCCACCATCTCGCTGATTAGGTCGGTGAAGATGTGGCAGCGGTCTTATTTTTATGTGAAGAACGTCGTCCCAGACGGCGACTGGGTCAATCTGCCGCCTTACAAAGCAGGCGGACCGGCTGGGAGGCTCCCCAGCTGGTCCCACCGGGTCAAGACGCTGACTCCCGCTGGTGTCGCTGCCGTCGCGCGACTCCGAGAACAGATGCAGTCGGAGGGTCTGACCGGGGCCGACCTGCTGGCCGCCTTCGTGAAGCGCGGAGTCCTCCCACTCCAAGGCCGACCTCATCTGATCTGTCAGATGAGCGGCCCCCGAGACCCGAGTCGGATGATCTCCAAGGACATGCCCCACGCAGAGGTGGCGAACATGGTGAATTACATCGCGAACTGCAATCTCGCGGTGGATTGGCGGTTCGGCAAGGAGCCGTACTCACGCGCCAACCCCCCGCCTGCTGTAAGCCGTCTCTCTTCTTCTTCTGTCTTCTTTTGCAGCCGAATCTGACTTCTGTCTTCTTTTTTGGTTTTTCTCGAGTCAGAACCCCCTCATCTAGCCTTCAGCCGGCACCGCGGGCCCGACCCGTCAGTTCGTCTCCGACCAAGCGGAGAGCGACGTCGACGACCCTGACTTGGGGGCCGCGATGATGGCGGCCGATGCCGATGGAGGACGAGGAGGACGAGGAGGCTTCAGGCCCTCGGCCACCTTTGCCGACTGGCCTTATGACGACACCGAGGGGGAAGTTCCCCCGCGCCACCAAATAAAGGTCGGCCAGCCAAGCGCGAGTTCCTCCGCCGGCTTGGATGGTCAAGGCGGCGCGAAGAGGCGCCGGGCCGGGCCGAGCTTGCTTGGCGGCCGGTCGAAGAAGTTCAAGGGGGCGGCCGCCACGACCAAGCGGGAAGAGGTGGTCGCGAAGGCCAACCGCTTATGTAAGGAAGTGAAAAAGCCGCCACTGGTCTCTGCATAAGTGCTTCCGCCTTTGGTCTTGTTCTCTACTGGTGAATCTCGTCCAAATCTTTTACATGCCTTCCTCACTTCAGGGCTCCTCTTACCTTTGAGAGGGTCGCCGCCGCCTTCGTCATGGGGTCGGCAGAGATGTCCGCCACTACTCGGCAGATTGACCCCGCCGCCGACCTCCGGGAGGCGACGGAGCGGAACGTGCGGGAGAAGCGCGACAAGGAAGAAGCCGCCCTCCTGGAGAAGGCGAAGGCCGAGAAGGCGGCGGCCTCCTCCCAGAGGAAGCTGGATGAGGTCGAAGCCGCCGTCGCAGCAAGGCGGCGAGCTGAGGAGGCCGCGCACTGCCAATCGGCGTTGCTCGTCATCCCGCTGAGCTCCGCGCTGCCTCCCCCGGAGTTCACGGGGCAGACTGAGGAAGCTGGCGGCGAGAACCCCATCATGGAGAGGGAAAGCGGTGAGGCCTCCATTTCGGACACGGCCGTGCCGCCACCGCCGCCTCTGTCGCTGTCTGGGAGCGCGCAAGGTAAACAGCCGGCGGGCCCGCCGGTGCCTCCGACCGAGGATGAGTCCGTGGCGAAGCTGCTCCTTCAAGTCGCCGCGCCAGTGCGCCGCCGCTTTGAGAAGGTGATTTCGGCGCCACGCCCCTTGGGGACCGGCGCCGCCAGTTCAGCCATCCCAGACGCTGAGGCGACGAGTGTCGCGCCCGTTGGGTGGGTGCGAGGAGGCTGCACAGGCCCGCTGAACCAGGCGCTTCTGGACGTTTAGGCAAAACTGCGAGCCGAGGGCGACGCCATCCAGAACTGCACCAAAGCGCATCTGGCGTCACGAGCAGCCGTCCGAGTATGCTTTCTCTCCTTTTTTTTGTTTTTCCTTGTTCTTCTCTGTGGGGGCGCGCCAGTGCACCCACTGGGTGTAGTCCTTGAGTTTCGGGCCGGCTGCTGAGCAGGCGGCTCGGAACTCCATCTGGTGACTTCCAAATATTTATCTTTGTCTAAAATTCTTATCACAGGAGTATTACAACCTCCGCGTCACTACCTTCAACCGCAATGTTGAGGAGCTGGGCAAGTGGACTGCCGACTTGTCGGAGAGCCGGAGTGAGTCCTCCTTCTTCTTCGTGGGGGCACACTGGCGCACCCGTGGGCTGTAGTCCCCGAGATTCGGGCCGACTGCTGAGCAGTCGGGCCGGATCTTCCAGGCGACCTTCTTTGTTGACGACTTAACGTCTTTTCCTTTTTATTCTTCAGAGGCCAACGCCACTCTTCAGCATCAGCTGGGCGAATCCAACACCGCCTTGCGTGCCAAGGGGGAGGAGTGCAGGAAGCTCGCCGCGAAGTGCGACCTGCTGGCTGCGCAGCTGGTGGAGCAAAGGGAGCTGCTCAAGAAGGCGCAGGACGAGGCAGAGAAGAGAGAGACTGCTCTCCTGGCCGAGTTCGAAAGCGAGCGCTCCTCCTGGACCGACAAGGAGGCACTGCTGACCTTCGGCTTCCATGAGATTGAGGACATCGTCGACGGTGAGTTTCTTTACTTTCTTTCTTTCTTTGAGCCACTGACTATAGGTCGGGCTGACTCCTGATTTTTTGACTTGCTTCTTTTTTGTCTTGACAGACTTCTTCCCTGTCCACTCGCAGGCGGCCACTCAGGCCATCGAGGCTGATCGCGAGGTGCGGAGGGCAAATGGTGCGAAAATTGCCACCAACGCCCCCCGGACCCTTGATGAGCAGCTTCTGAGCATCGAGGCTCGTCTGCTGCCGGCCCATCGGATGCTGCGCCGACTTCAGCGTGTCGGCGCCCAGGCGATTGCTGCCCTGTGGCCAGACATGCCGGTAATGCACACTCCCAGTCAGACTGTCGACTGGTTAGAGGTCACGGCTGGTCGTCTTGAGGCCTGGAAGGGTTCCTTGGCCCGGGCTAGAGCGCGCCGGGCCTTGGAATTCGTCAAGGCGTGGTATCCAGGGCTGGACCTGGACCGGCTGGCCGCGTTCCGGTCAGAGGCCCAGACGGAGCTGGTAGCTGTGGAAGACGCCCTCGTCGCGCATGCGGCGGCGATCGCCGACTACGCAGACACCAGCGTCTTCGTCCCTGATCGGGCTGAAGACGGCGGGGAGGCGCCGCCGGAGTGGTTCGGGATGAACCCAGATTATGACGAGGACTGGGCGGAAGTGATCGGTTCCAGCGCCGAGGAGGAAGGCGAGGCGGAGGACGGAGGTGAGACGGAGGCACCGGAAGACGGAGCGGGCGACCAGCCTCAGCTCGACTGCGCCTCCAGCAACAAACAACGCCCGACTGAGCCGGCTGTCGTCGGAGATGATCAAGCCTAGACTGTCCAGTCGGCCGCCCCGGCGCCTGACACTACCGTCTCTTCTGACCCTCCAAACCCGTCTGCCGCTTCCTAGGCTGTCGTCTTGCCTTCATTTTATCTGATTTAGTAGTCCTTGAAGAACTTGTTAATTCGGACAATTCCACCCACGGGGTGTATTTTGAACTTCTGCTTGAAGATTCAGCCAAGGGCCTATGTTATGTAAATATTTATCCGAATTCAATCTTTCCTTGCTCATTCCTCTTTTGGCTTTTTCCTTTGCCGCCTTCCGTTAGTCGCCGCCTTGCCAGTCGAACAACCGTTCTGCAGACTGCCACTGGATCAAATGCTTGGCTACTTTGGGAAGGCAAGTACTTGGCCATTTTTTAGAGTCTTTTTAACAAGTTGGATAGAAAGCGGCAAGCCTACTACTGAAGAGTCGGCTTTGCTAAGAGAGGCTGGAAGCCGGCTCAGGCTATGTTTATGCTTTGAGTCCTTAGCCATTTTTCATGTGGGCGCCCACTCTTCCTTACTCCTTCCCACCAAACAGTCGCTCTGCGAGCTGCGACTTCTGACAGGAGACGGCTTAGGCACTACACACTACTTGTCCGACTGCAGGAAGCATTCCATAGCGTGAGGCGGCGAGTCCCCGGGCCGACTAGTCGAGCCCGGTGCCAAGCGGCATAACAAAGAGTAGTATACTCGAAGGCATAATTCTTATCATATAGATAACAAAAAGAGCTCATCTCGGGGGGCCCGAAGTCTTGGTACTTTAATACAAGGGGTAGCGTGGTACATACTGCATCAACTATAAAATCTTCGGAGAAGATTTGCATTCCATGGGCATTCCGTCTCTTTGCCGGAGTCGTCCCTCTTGCGTGCTCGGGGCTTCTGAGCGTTGATCGGGTAGTAGGAGTAGTTGCCGAGCACTTTGCTGATAATGAATGGGCCTTCCCAAGGTGCCGACAGCTTGTGCTGGACGGCTATTCGCTGGATCATTTGAAGCACAAGGTCGCCCTCTTGGAAAGATCTCGGCCTGACCTTCCTGTTGTAGTATCGGTGCAGGCTCTGCTGGTAGATGCTGGACCGGCTGAGTGCCAACAGCCGGCCCTCTTCCAGCAGATCGACACCATCTTGATGTGCTTCTTCTACTTCCTCCTCGGTGTACATGGTGACTCGCGGGGAGTCGAACTCTATGTCCGTTGGGATGACGGCTTCATCACCGTAGACGAGGAAGAAAGGTGTGAAGCCGGTTGACTTGTTTGGAGTCATGCGCAGACTCCAGAGGACGGCTGGCAACCCATCAAGCCAACAACCGGTCGAACGCTCTAGTGGTTTGACCAGTCGAGGCTTGATGCCGGACAGGATGAGGCCGTTTGCTCGCTCTACCTAGCCGTTTGACTGCGGATGGGTAACGGACACTAAGTCCAGTCGGATGCCCTGTGTCGCGCAGAAACGGGCCAAGGCACCTTTGGCAAAATTTGTGCCATTGTCGGTGATGATGTTGTGTGGTATGCCGTACCGAGTCATGATGTCGGCGATGAAAGTCACTGTAGTCGGACCATTCAACTTCTTGATGGGCTTTACTTCTATCCACTTAGTGAACTTTTCCATCGCGACAAGTAAGTGAGTTAGGCCGCCTCGTGCTGTTTTGAATGGTCCCACCATGTCCAGGCCCCAAACTGCAAAGGGCCAGGCGATGGGGATAGTCTTGAGTGCGGAAGCCGACTGATGTGGCTTGGAGCGGAACTTCTGGCACCCTTTGCACTTTTGGACCAATTCTTTGGCCTCTTCTAGGGTGGTTGGCCAGAAGAAACCATGTCGAAAGGCTTTGGCGACGAGTGCTCTTGAAGCCGCATGGTGGCCGCACTCGCCTTGATGGATGTCTTTGAGAATTGCTTGGCCTTGCTCTGGCTTGACGCAACGCTGGTAGACACCAGTGACGCTGCGCCTGACCAACTCTCTGTTGACTATGGTGTAAGCTGCTGCTCGGCGTTGTACTTGTCGGGCCAAGATTTCATCGGTTGGCAGCTCTTTGCTCACTAGGAACTTGAGGATGGGCTGGGCCCATGAGGGTGCTGCTATTTCTTCAACTGCCGGTACTGTGACTTGGACGAGGGCGGCTGGGCTGAGAGGCGGCGGGCTGGAGTCCGCGGCCTCTTGCTGGATTGATGAAGTCCCCGGGCCGACTGGTGTAGTCCCCGGGCCGAGTTCTGGAGTCTTCGGACTGGTCGCCGTAGTCCCCAGGCCGGGTTCTGAAGTCCCCGGGCCAGCTTCGACTGCGGCGTTCTTGGAGCCATTTGTAAGAATTCTCGTGCCGTCTGCTGGGGCACTTGAGTCAGATCCGACTTCTTTGGGGGGAGCCGGCACAAAGATGGATTCTGATTCTGGTGAAGGCTTGACAGACGACTTGAGGAGGCGCCGAAGGGCGACGCCAGATGGTATTGCTTGGCGGGTGGAGCCGATTCGTTCCAGGGCGTCTGCTTGGTCGTTGTCGTTTCTTGGCACGTGAAGGAACTCGCACCCCTCAAAATATCCGCTGAGTTGTTGTACAAGGAAGCGGTAGCTCGCCATGTTTGCATCCTTGGTGTCCCAATCGCCAGATGACTGCTGGACCACTAAGTCGGAGTCACCATAACACAGGATCCGGCGAATGCCAAGTTCTTTGGCAAGCCGGAGCCCATGACTGAGCGCCTCGTATTCAGCGACGTTATTGGAGGTGGAGAAATGGATCTGCAGCGCATATTTGAGCTTGTCGCCTTTAAGGGAAGTGAGGACAACGCCGGCTCCCAAGCCAGTGCGCATCTTGGAGTCGTCGAAATGAATCCGCCAATGGGTGGAGCCGGGCGCTGGCGGCAGGTACTGGGTCTCGGCCCAGTCGACGAGGAAGTCGGCCAGTGCTTGCGACCTTATGGCGGTGCGGGGCTGGTAGTAGATGGTGTAGGGAGCCAGCTCAATGGACCATTTGGCCACTCGGCCAGAAGCATCTCGGCTTTCGATGATCTCGGCTAGTGGGGCTTTGCAAACCACAGTGATTGGATGCTACTGAAAGTAAGGCTTCAACTTCTTGGAGGCAAAGTGCACGCCGTAGCACATCTTCTGGTAGTGAGGGTAGTTTTGCTTGGAGGTGGACAGTACTTCGCTCAGGTAATATACCGGTCTATGGACAGGTAGCGCCTTGCCTTCCTCCTTGCGTTCAACTACAATGACTATGCTCACTACCTGGCCGGTGGCGGCAATGTATAGGAGCATGGGCCCTTTAGGAGTCGGGGCCGCCAGCACGGGGGGAGTAGTCAACATTTTCTTCAACTGGAGAAAAGCTTCGTCCGCCTTGGGGTTCCACTCGAAAAAGTTCATCTTCTTCATGAGCTGGTATAAAGGGAGAGCCTTCTTGCCCAGCCGACTGATGAATCGGCTAATGAACGCCAAGCAGCCAGTGAACTTTTGCACATCTAGCAGTCGGTAGGGTACCTCCATCCTCTCGATGGCCTTGATCTTTACAGGGTTGCACTCTATGCCTCGTTCAAAGACCAGGAAGCCAAGGAGTTGGCCGGATGGTACTCCGAAGATGCACTTCTCAGGGTTGAGCTTGATCTGGAATCGGCGCAGGTTCTCAAAGGTTTCCTTGAGGTCTTCTAGCAGTGTTCCACGCTTCTCCGTCTTCACCACCACATCGTCCACGTAGACGTGGGCGTTTCTGCCGAGTTGCTTGAGGAGGCATTTATGCATGCAACGCTGAAAGGTGGCGCCGGTATTCCTCAAGCTGAACGTCATGGTTAGGTAGCAGAAGGCTCCAAACGGCGTGATGAAGGCGGTCTTCAGTCTGTCAGCCGGGTTCAACTTGATCTAGTGATATCCTGAATATGCATCTAAGAAGCTCAACAGCTCACATCCGGCTGTGGAGTCTATCACCTGATCAATTCTCGGCAGAGCGAATGGGTCCTTGGGGCAAGCTTTGTTGAGGCTTGTGTAGTCAATACACATCCGCCACTGCTTGTTCTTCTTCAGCACCAGGACTGGGTTTGCTAACCAGTCTGGGAAAAATACTTCCATAATGAAGCCGGCTGCCAGGAGTCGGGCTATCTCTTCTCCAACAACTCTTCTCTTCTCTTCTGACAGGCGGCGCAAGGGCTGCCTGACGGGCTTCACATCAGATCGGACATGTAACTTGTGCTCGGCGAATTCCGTCGGTACACCTGGCATGTCTTTAGGGGACCATGCGAAGATGCCTCAATTCTCACGGAGGAAATAGATGAGCTCGCCTTCCTATTTGCTGTCAAGGTTTGCATCTATGACAGCATACCTCTCTGGGTGCTCCGGGTCCAAAGGTATCTTCTTCGTCTCTTTGGCCGGCTTGAACGAACCCTCAGCTTCCGACTCCTTGGGGTTGGGAGACATCTCGAGCTGCTTGCCGGCCATCGCCACAACCCGATCAAGAAGACACTTCTCTGCCGCAATCACCAGGGACTCGGCTAGCCGACTGCTTTCGGCAGCGCAAGCGGACGACTTTCTGTAGTCGCCGGCTATGGTCAGAATCCCCTTGGAACTTGGCATCTTCATCTTAAGGTAGGCGCAGTGGGGGACCGCCATGAACTTGGCCAAAGCAGGTCGGCCAAGCAACACATGGTACGGGCTTTCGAGGTCCACCACTTCAAACCAAACTGGCTCTCGGCGGAAATGATCTTTGTCTCCAAAGAGGACGTCTATCAGGATCTTGCTGATTGGTGAGCAGGAAAGGCCAGGAACAATGCCGTGGAACACAGTCCGGCTGCTCTGAAGTTGTCTTTGCTTGATTCCTAACTTCTCCATGGTATCCTTTTACAAGATGTTGATGCTACTGCCTCCGTCTATCAGCACTCGCGAGAAGCGAGCGGCCCGCCTATCTGTGGCAAAGGTGGCACCTAAGACCAGGGCGTAGGATCCCGGACTCGGCATCAGCTCTGGGTGATCAGCTCTGCTCCAACTGATAGGCTTCTCAGACCAGTGCATGAACTCTGGAGTACTTGACGCAACTGCATTCACCTCTTGCTGCTGCAGCCGCTTGCTGCGTCGATCGTCAGCCACACTGGTGAACACCACATAGGCTTCGTGCTCTTCTGGGTACTCGTCTTGTACTGCACCGACTAGCCTGACAGCCGGCTGCTGGGGCGGCAGTGGAGGCGGCGGCCCAGCAGGTGGGGGAGGGAGGAGGCCGTCTCCCTTGGCGATTCTGGTGAGCCAGTCGCATTTCCGGGTGGTGTGGTTCGACGGCTTCGCGCCGCTGTGGAACTTGCAGGGGCCATCTAGAGTCTGCTCGTAAGAGAAGGCCGGCAACCAGTTGGACTTGCCGCCTTTCTGTCGCTTGGCCGGAGGCTGCTCCTCCGGGTGCTGGTCTTCGACTGTCGCAACTTGTCGGCTGCTGGAAGTCGGCTGTGGGGCTTTGCGCTTGTGATTGTTCTATTTTGTCACCGACTAGCATCCCCAGCCAGAGTTCTGGGAGCCTGAGGGGCTACTTTGCCGGTCGCACTAACTTGAATCTCCGCCTTCATGGAGGAGCCGGCTATGGCGTACTTGTCTGCTATGATCAGCAGCTCGTCGAGGGTCTCCAGCTTGTCACAGAGGAGCTTGTGCTTGAGGAGGGTACCTTCTCTGCACTCGGCAGTGAAGTACTTGATAGCCTGCACCTTGTGCACGCCCTCGCAGGAGTTCCGAAGCTCGCCCCAGTGCGTGAGGTAGTCGCGAGTTGACTCGTCGGGGCCTTGCACGCACAAGGAGAGTTGGCGAGGCTTAGGAGGTCGCTTGTACGTGCTCGTGAAGTTGCGGACGAAGGCTTCGGTGAAGTCGACCCAGCTGTTGATGATGCGGGGCTTCAGGCTGTTCAACCATGTCCGGGCCGTGCCGTGGAGCATGAGTGGAACATACTTTACGGTAACACGCTTGTTGCCGTTTGCTATGTTGACGGTCGTGGAGTAGTCAACCAGCCAGTCTTCCGGCTTCACGGAGCCGGTGTACTTGGGCGTATCTCGGGGGAGCGTGAACCCTTTGGGAAAGCGCTCGTCTCGAATGAGAGGTCCGAAACAGGGCGGACCCAACTCGTCTTCTTCTTCCAACGCCAGGGATCGGTAGAGTCGGTCGATCCGGTGGCGGGTGTCATTTTCTCCGACTCCCTCTCGGCGGCCAAGGCAGTCACCGAGAGTAGGATGCTCAACAGGCGGCGGGGAGACTCGCCTTTCTTTGCGAGGAGGTGGAGGCAGATAGTCGTCCCGCCGTTCCACTGCTTTTGGGCGGCCGTCTTGGTCGCGCTCGATGGTGATGCGAGTCCGACTATGGCTGACAGCCGAATCCTTGTCTTTCCTTCCGCGGACACCGCCAATTGGTGTCCGAGACGTCGCGCCTTGATCTCAGCGGGGAGGCAGGTCGTCGTTTTGTCGTTGCGGCGCCTCCGTGCGGCAGCCGACTTCATTCTTCGCGGCAGCCGCGTCGAGGAGCTGATGGACTCGCTCCGTCATCAGGCGGCGCTCTTCGCCCTCGAAGTTGTCTAGCTCGTCTGCCGCAGCCTAGGTGGCGCGGATGTTCTCCGCAGGAGTGGTGTACACAGGGCGATTGGCTCCGAACAGTTTGGCGATGGCCACGCCGCGCTGCCGGACCGCACCTAGGCGGCTAGGCCCAGTTGGCGCCGGCAAGCCGCCCACAGCGCGATCCATCTCACGCTGGTAGGCTTTTGACAAGCATCTCATGCTTGACAGCTTCTTCGCGCCTTCAACAAGCTGAAGGCGGCGCGCCTCCAGCGTCTCGGCGTCAGCGTCACCCGGAATAGGCGCGGTCAGGTATTGCAGAGCCGCGTCGAGCGGGTCATGAGCTCCTTCACCGGAATGCTCGCCATGATCGAGGATGAGAACCTCTGTGACGGTGCTTCGCCGCTCTCCGTGTGAGGGAGCGGCTCGTCGTAGACCACCAAGTTGTTAGGGAACGCGTCGAGCGACGCGGTGTCGGTGTCGACCAGCATTGGGTCGGTGGAGCCTATGGACTCCAGGTCCACGGCAGGCTCGCCGGCAACATGGAGTTGGTCAAGGAGGCCCGCGAGGAGGCTCTCGGGCCTCCCGTGCTTGCATCAGATGCAGGCTCGTCGGAGAGGCGAGGCAGCTGGCTGCGCAGGCGATTTCAGCGCCGTGCAGCACGTCGGCGTGGACTACGTCTGGCGTGCTGGGCTAGCTGCGCTCGCTAGGGAGAAAAAGGGTTCCCGTCCAGAGCAGGTCTCCAGACGACGGTGCACCTCGCCCCACGGTGGGCGCCAAATGTCGGGGGTTGGGTGCGACATATGCCAAGGGATGGCTTATCATGGTGGGGGCGAGTAGAACGTCGCCGGTGCCTGGAAACGGAATGAGGCAAAGACATGCACGCCGGTGGATCTTACCCAGCTTCAGGGCTCTCCGTGGAGATAATACCCCTACTGCTGCTCTGCGGGGTCTCCGCATGTTCACTATGGCAAAGTGAGTACAAGGTTGCTCCTTGAGCTGTTTCCTGGAGGTAGGAGAAGGCAAGGCTAGCTCCCTCCTTCCTATATGATCTGGTCCAGTGCTAAAGAAGCGATCCCCTTGCATGGGTGCCCTGGGGGCTTATATAGGCCCGCCCCTCATGGATACAATGGTAATCCGGCTGGGTGCGGGCCCCAGCCGTCTGTCCCTCAGGCCGCCGTCTTCTGCGCCGACTGCTGGGGCCCGCCGACTAGTGGGCCCCGCCGACAGGCCCTGTCCGCCGCGGGCGGGTCATGCCGGCTGCGGATTACTGTAGCCATGCTTCTAATGACACTGGCTTGGTCATGGGGTCGTGGCAACAATGCCGCCGCCTGGCGGACGATCATTGTTGCCATTCCCCGTCTTGTCTGGTTAATGGCGTGCGGGGCCCGTGGGAGGGGCTGGCTGACTCCCGGTGGCCGACTCCCAACGGGTCCGTCTTGTGGCTCTCTTGCCGTCTTCTGTACCCCCGCTGACGGGTGGGACCCGCTGTGTCTGGGCCGTATAGGCAGGCCGTCGTGGGCACAGGGCACCGCCCACGGGGGCTGATGTCAGGGCAGGCATGGCAACAGTGTCGCGCCGGATGGAGATCTCCATCGATATGGTGCACTGTAGCCATGCCTGCCCTTCGCAAATGGGGCAGGGGTGGTCCATGCGGTGACCATACCCCGTCCCGTCCATCGTTGCGAAGGCAGGAGGTGGTCGGAGTCGCGGGCCGACTCCCCATAGCCGGCTTCTCTGGAAGCCGTCAGTTAGGAGTCGGCTTATCTCGAAGTCGTCCCTGGCACTCGGTGTGAGGGGCAGTCGGCAGCCTTGCCGCCGACTCTCAGAAGGCGGCTCTTTATCGTGGGGTCTTGAGGGGCGTAGCCCGCCTCGATGTTTTGAAAGGTTCAGGGGCTCGGGTTAGCCTACCCGTGCCCCATTACTCCGACAGTCTCCTTGGCATTCCCCGTGGCGGCTAGTGTGGCCCCAAGTTGGGCCTTGCACTCTTCCAGCTCCTGGGACAGTTGCGTATTCTTTTTCATAAGATCCTGCATAACAAATGATCCTTAAATCAGTTATTTTAACTGTTTCAAGTCTCGGGGGCTACTAACATATATAACCATCAGATTTACTCACCCGTATGTCTTTTACATACTGCTCTATGGCTCTGGCTAGATCATTTTGAGCGGCACGGAGGTACGCATCTCCCATATTAAAGGCGTCCAACGCCTCTTGGGAAAAACATGCGTCACGAAGAACAGTCCGGCGACGCCTGTGGTTTATGGCACTGTCCAGCTTTGAATTGGTGGCAGATAGCCCGTCCATGTCCTCTGTCGGAGGAGCGTCCGGTGTGCGCCCCGTGTTCGCCTCCGCTTCCGGACCCGGCCTTGAAGCCTGGCCGGTGGATATAGTCCAGCGGGCGCTCTTCTTCCTAAAGAGAGCATGAGCGTTACTATACCTTGAAGGCATAAACTCTGGGCATTAAAGTCGCACGCCGCACCGTTGCGCCGGCGTCTCGATCCGGTCCGCACTTCCTTTTAGCCCGCTAGGCCTCGATGGCCCTTGTTGGCTAGCCACCGCGGGCTCGGCCCTTCGCCTCAATACTTCCCCTACAAAAAAAGCGCCATTGGTATACGGCAATCAAAAATAAGCACAGATGGATCCTCTTGAATGTACTGGGACTTCGGTCTCGGTTAACTTTAAGGCTGGAAGTAGTCCGGGATAATCGGCAGTAATGGCCACTAAGGTGTTGTCCTTACTCAATTGATGAAACATCCCATCAATCAGCTCCACACATAAGTCCGGGTCCTCTTGTGAGTCCGGGTTGAGGGACCGTTCTGGGTCCTCGGGTTGTGGAGGAGGGTTGTTTATCTCCTTTACAGTCTGGCGTAGCTCCTGCGTTAAAATTGCTAGACTAAGTACTTAACTATGGGAATATGAAAACGGATAGGCAAGTGAAAGTGTTCGCTTACCCAGCTTGGAGGATCGTACATAGGGAATCCGCCCCGTGGGTTGACCCGGAGGAATTTCTCTTCTTCTCCCCTGTACAAAGCGGATAAGATCTTCTTTAGGGTGGCAGCCGAATCTGGCCCCTTGCAACCGCACCGGGTGGCGTCGTCCTCCCCATTGAAATCCCACATGGGGTGGCCTCTGTACTGAAGCGGCTGCACCCCCCACGAAAAGCATGTGGCCATGACCTCGATCATGGTCAGTCCGGAATGAGCTAACAACCTTATCTGGCTCATCAAGTAAAGGACGTCCCTGTCAGTTTCCCTCTAAGGACTCCGTGGACGCCAGCTCAGGCGTTTCTTCAAGGGAGCATTATTGAACTCAGGGAGGCCGATCCGTACGGGGTCCGGCAGGGGGACGTCTTCTATATAAAACCATTCTAAAGGCCAGTCCTCGGACACCTTCTCTGCGGTTCCGGATAGATATCTTGTCCCGGCGATGCGCCATAGTTCGGCTCCGCCCACTTGATAAATCGACCCCTCCTGAGAACGGGGCACGAGGCAGAACAACTTCTTCCACAGCGTGAAATGGTACTCGATGCCCAAAAACAGCTCGCAAAGGGCCACAAAGCCCGCAATATGCAGTATGGAGGCAGGCGTGAGGTCATGTAGCTGGAGGCCATAGAACTCCAGGAGCCGCCGGAGAAATGGATGAATTGGAAATCCGAGCCCTCTTATTAAATAAGGGACAAGGCATACCCACTCTCCTTTGGAGGGATTGGGGACGCTCTCCGCCTGCTCTCCGCCATTATAGGTGGCGATCCCGGCTCGAACTGGGACCATGTATGCTGGGGGGAGGAGCCCCTTGGTTTGGAGCGCTACTAGCTCGTTGTGCAGGATGGAACACCTCTCCCAATCTCCAGGCCGAGGGCTGGAGGGGCGAGAGCAGGAGCTGCGTTGACCAGCCATGATGGAATGGATCTCTGTCGAATGCGCTCCGATGAACGCTCGTGGAGGAAAGATGGTGTGATTCGGATCTAAATCCCCGTCTCTTTTATAGGCGGCCCATTTGCACAGCTGGGGGGTAAATGAAAAAAGAACCCCTGTCTGTTCACATTCTTTTGACACATGGAAGATGGCCATTATTGGGCGTGGAAGCCAAGGAGCTCAGCATTCATCAGAAGTCGGACACTATTCGACAGGTATATGGGATTTGGAGAAGAACTCGCCTTGCAATGCCGAAGACAAATCTGCGCACCGGACTCATCGTCATTTGAAGCCTGGTTCGGGGGCTACTAAGGGAGTTCCGGATTAGGGGGTGTCTGGATGACCGGACTATGACCTTTGGTCAGACTCCCGGACTATGAAGATACAAGATTGAAGACTTCATCCCGTGTACGGATAGGACTTTCCTTGACTTCATCCCGTAGATCTCCTCCCCTTGTAACCGACTCTCTGTAACCCTAGCCCTCTCCGGTGTCTATATAAACCTGAGAGTTTTAGTCTGTACGACGAACAATAATCATACCATAGGCTAGCTTCTAGGGTTTAGCATCTCTGATCTTGTGGTAGATCAACTCTTTTACTACCCATATCATCAATATTAATCAAGCAGGAGTAGGGTTTTACCTCCATCGAGAGGGCCCGAACCTGGGTAAAAAGATCGTGTCCCTTGTCTCTTGTTACCATCCGCCTAGACGCATAGTTCGGGACCCCCAACCCGAGATCCGCCGGTTTTGACACCGACACCCGACCTCGGTAACCTCTTCATCAACGACATGAGTGACAACATCAACCACATCGGTTCTGCTCCCGCTGTACAGTATGTGATTCTGTCCTCCTGGTTTAGTCTGCACCATTACTTTGATGTTTGCAATTGTCGGCATGATCTATTTTCTGATGATTCGGATTAAATCTCATACTAAATTGCTCATATATTCAACAATCCAATCAAAAAACCTGATTATAGGCAATTTACTCCAAGTGGTTCTGCTGTGCTTTTGAAGACGCCTACTTTTAAGGGGGTGCAATATAAAAGGTGGTGCACAAGAGCAGTATATTGGTTTCAGATCATGTACTGCTACGACGCCACTAAGGGTAAGCCTGAGGGCGATCTTAATCCTACACAGGAGGAAGCTTTTCAGAACATGGATACCCTCTTCAAAGCCGCCCTGCTGAGTGTTCTTGACGATTCTATTGTGGATTCATATATGTCGTTTGATAGAGGCAAAGACATGTGGGCTGCGCTTGAGGCCATGTTTGGGCCCTCGGGTGCTGGCAACAGTTGTACGTCATGGAGCAATTCTGTGACTACAACATGATTGATGAGCGCTCTATTTTTCAGCAGACTCATGAGATACAGTCGCTCTCTAAGGAACTTGAGTACTTTAAGTGTGTGTTGCCGGACAAATTTTTTGCTGGGACCATCATTGCCAAGCTTCCACCTTCGTGGAACGATTTTGCTACTTCTCTGAAAAACAAGAGACATGAGTTTTCTGTTTTGGATATGATTAGCACTCTTGATTTTGAGTAGAATGCAAGAGCAAAAGACACACGTGCTCGGGTTGCCGAGGGAGCTTCAAGTGCCCACATGGTACACGAGAAGAACTTCCAGCCCAACCAGCCCCAAAACAAGAAGAACAAATCTTAGGGGAAACGCAAGTTTGATGCAAAGAACAAGCCATCACATTCTACCAACTTCAAGAAGAATTCTCATAACGGGAAGGGATACAAACCTCAATTTTAGTAGCACCGCACAAAATTTATATGGCTACATCTACCTGCTGTCAGCTAACCTCATGGTGCTCCAGGTATTCCTACATTCGTAACTAGGTACAATGACCACCGCAAGATGAAATTAGCTTATTTGTACGTTGACTTGCTGAATGTAGTGCGGAACGATCCTATCATGTGTGGAGGAGCAAACAAGCAGTGCAGCCGAAGGTGGAAATCAACCAAGGACTTATGAGATTATATATAATCTTTCTCAGGCAGTTCAGTATCCCCTTCGTCCAGATGATCATGTTTTGTCATGCCGAGCTATTGATATGTGCTACTATTTTGCAACACCGTTTAAGTATAGCTACTGTTTTCCTATCTTTTCAGATTCAGGAGAATGAATATGATTTCAGGGGAACTGCACAATATGGACTCATGTTGAGTCATCTCTATTGCCTCATGTGTTTGCTGCAAATGTGTCAGCATCAATTGCAAGATGAGGCGGCTAGCTATCTGTGGAGTTTCCAACATGCTCAAAGTGCTCGCAACATTGAGAAGAAACAAGCATGCCCAGGAAATTAATGCATGCGCGGGGAGGCCCTTTGCTCAGAAAAGCATCGGCTGAATTTCTTTATTTCCACACCTTCTCACAGCTTTGTATTGGTTATAGTATGGTGAATCATTGAGATGCATAGACATGCTGAACTTTTGTTCTTCTGAATGTTAGTATGCATACCGTATGTTCTGAAGCTTGGTTTAATGTGAGTGTCTACATCCAGTACCGCATCCTCTAATTTGGTGGATGCACACATAGAAAATAAATCTCCTTAATTTACTCCATAACCACCCTCTTAAATACGCCTAGAACAAACCAGCCGCATGCAGTGGCCGGCGGGCACATGCATCATGCATGCATGGCTAGTCAGCCAAGTCCAGGCGCCAACTCTAATGCAGCAACACAAAAAGAAGAGAGCGGTTCTTGGGAAAAAGCAAGTAGTTAGTGCTTCCTCACTCGTCCAAAAAACCGTGCTCACCTTCTTCCTCACTCATACAGAAAACGCCCGCTCCTCTTCTTCCACTCCTACAGAAATCCCTAGCCCTCCTTCGTCCCCACTCGCACTGCCACTAGGCTCTTCTCTGGCTACTCTGCTCAAACCCGTGATCTCGGCGTGACTCCCACAAGGAAAATTGAGTCGGCTGGCCCCAGCGCCAAGAAGAAGAGGCTCGAGCCAGTGGCGATGCCGGTTGTAGATCCCGCACCCAATAGCGCGGGGAAAAGCGGCAAGCACCCCCCCCCCACCGGGATCTAAGGAACCGGTAGAATCTCCGATGGACTGCATCAGCGATCTCCCGGACGTCATCCTTGAGGAGATCATCTCGCTTCTCCCCACCAAGGATTGCTACCGCACACAAGTCCTCTCAACTCGGTGGCGCCCTCTATGCCGCACTGCGCCCCTCAATCTCGACTGTCCTCGGATATCTGACCTTCCTGAATTTGATCTCCTCAGAGCCATCATCTCTTCTCACCAGTAGGGCCCCGTTCAATGCCTCTGCATCCCGACACGCTACCTGCTGTCCATACCCGGCAAGGTAGACACTTGCCTGACATTCCTTGAATTCGGAAAACTACAAAAGTTTCATACCAAGAACACACAAAGTCTTCACGCCCACACCACCGTTGTCCATCTCGCGGTTTTCCTCCTCTCTCCACACCACCACCTTCGCCCGATGCCATCTACCAGATGCTCTGGTACAAATGCTTCGACTCCCACTCCTAAAAAAACTTTCGCTTGTGGTGGTTTATCTGTTGGAGGCCTCACTGCACAGCATCATCCACTCCAGTTGCCCTGCCCTGGAGCGCTTGTTGATTGTTTTGGGAATAGAAATCGGTATCAGTTGTCCCAAATAAAGTCGCCTCACCTTAAAAGCATTGGAATTTGTTTTAAAGGACAAGAGCTCATCATCGAAGATGCCCCTTCACTTGAAAGGTTGCTCCTTCATAATTGTTATACACCTTCACCAATAACTGTCGTCTCTGTGCCCAAACTAGAGACCTTGGGTGTAATTCATGACCCGTTTAATAATCACAAGGAGTTGGTGTTTGGCTCCTCACTTTTTCAGGTACCGTATATTATTATCTACACATTTGTAATCATATGCTGCATTTTCATTTGTGCGCATAAGTTTTATATCATCTTGGAGTACACTTTGGGTACTAATATTATGTTATATGCTCAATGAAGAGTTAGTCCATTGATAGCCTATCAATGCTGCTGGATTCTGTCAAGATCATATATATCAGAATGTATAGTTTTGATCTGGACATAATTATTGGCTTGCTGCGATGCTTTCGATCTTTGGAGAATTTATACCTAGAGGTGATGATTTCAGGCACATTGAAAGCCCGTATATATTGTACTAGAATTAACTGTTCAGCTGTCGTTCTTTCGACATGCTCTTTTTTCAGAACTTAACTGTTTTCAATCTTCATGTCTACTTAGGCAGAACCACATGGAGAAAAACATATAACCAATCGGTGGCGTAATAAGCACACGGATTTTCTCAGTTCTCATGACATTCATTTGAGGACAATAACGATGGGACGATATGCATCCAACCAGGCAAACAGAAGCTCTGTCACATTCTTCCTGTTGAATGCGAGGTTACTATTGTCCATGAGGCTTAATTTTTACAGCAAGAGATTTCTCACGGACGGACATGTTGAACAACAAAAAAAGAAGTTTCGGGTGGACAAATGGGCTTCTAAACATGCTCGGCTTCTATTTACAACAACTTCTAGTCATCCTGGAATAAATTTTTTTGCACAGGATGTTGATTTTATGGATTAGACCGATCCATTTGTTTGTGACTGCAAAAAAGAGTGGTTGGGTTAGATGTTACTGTCATGTTCAATCTGGGTTTTGTCTAAAAATTTGATGAACAATTAATCCTTGGGCTTTTTGTACCATTTGTATGCTTGAGTTGCATGTTGTTGCCCTTGTACTCCCCTCCACCTGCCACTACACTGCCGCATCTTCCACGGCTGCTGTTCGTTCCCGTACGAGGCCTTGCCATCATTCTCCGCCTTGGTTCGCTCGCTGTGCCCGCCGCCGTCTGGTGTTGTCAACATGGTCAACAACCAAGAGGAATCAGGAGATGACTGTACGTGGAGAGGCTGACAGTAGGGACCCACCAGGGTCATTGCATTTCGCAAGAAGGTGCCTCGTCATTACAAGCCGAAAAAATACTTCCTCCTAATTGTTTCACAACTAGGTCCCATGCCATTGTCAATGTAGTCAATAAACGAGAAAATTACACAACGAGCGGAAAACACCAGGGACTCAGTAGCTCGCCCAGTTGTTTTTTAGTTTCAGAGACGGAGCTCAGCTGCGCGTTGTGTGGGGGCTGTGGCCCGTCTAGCCCACGCTTACGCTTTTATTAAGCACATGACGAGCCAAGTTGATATATTTTTTCTTTCTGAAATTGGCTAGCCTAGTTCTTTTTTTTGGACAATACCAAAACCGGGGCCTACTTGCTTTTCTCAGCCCTGCTAGGCTGCAAATCTTTCAAGACGGGGAGGGATGTAAGTTGTAAGAAATGGGCTTCCCCACAAAATGGGCTATGAGTTGTAAGAAATGGGCTGTAAATTTTTAAAACAAAGCCAACCGGCAATTGCATTAAAGTATCATTTTTTTCAGGATTTCTCTACTCTCTACGCTTACTAGTATGTATGCACGTGAAATGCATGTTTTAACTTTATGGAGTGAGCTTTGGTAGGGAAAAACATAGACTTACTAATTGATTCAAAGCAAAAAATTCTTGATTTATATATGCTGAAATAAATTTATTATAAAGGAAGTACGAATTAATATATGCAATCCCCACAACTTGTTAATAAAGAATCAACAAAAAATGTTAATAAAGAAAAGAATTAAAAATCAATTTAACTTTACTTTATGTTTCTCCCTCAAAACCATTTTTTAGGCTCAACTCGTTGCCAACCTCAAGCTACAACATGTCTGGCCCAAAGAGGAATCAATTTGGGCCACATCTCTTGAGAAGTATGAGGCGTTTCATTCTAGAACATGATGGATGCAACAACCATGCACTGTTCATTGTGAATCCCACTATTTTCAGCTGTTGGATCTAGGACATAAATGGTTAGGATTGATTGTCCACTCCTATTCAAAACTCGTACACTATATTGTAGTATAGATAGTATAGATAAAAATCAAAGCCAACTGGCAATTACATTAAAATATCATCTTTTCTCCCACAAGATAAACTACTCATACAAATGCATCTTCATGCGAACGGGCATCTTGCTTGTTAAGATTCTAAATTTCATTCATTTGTTTTTGCGGAGAATTGTTTTTTGAATTTTATTTTGACATAATTTTTTGAAAATTATTTTTAACGTGACTCGAAATTTCGTGATTAAAAGAGTTCGGACCCCACCGAAATATGATGATAAAAAGAATATGGGCTTCAAATATCCTCAAGAATTAGCAAATGGGCTGTAAATTATTGAAAATAATGGCTAATGGGTTGTATGCTGTTTTCCATAGATTTGGAGGCTGACTTCTGGGCCTACTAGGTTGACGATGACGCTGTCCTAAAAAAATTTTGACGCATATGCAAGGCTTGGTCAACTTAGTCAACACATAGCAGTGACTGTGGGATGTCCATCCAACGGCCGCCATGCTTCTTCAAATTCTGATCTTCCTGCTCCAGCCGCCCAAACCAACGCCGGTGGGACTGCCTACTCCCTCCTCCCGTGGATGGCTGTGCTGCCGCCAGGCCATCCCTCTAACCACCCACACATCCTATTATTTTCTAGCGACGTCAGCCTCACCCCGCAGCCGACCATTCAGCGCTCGTACTCCCCTCAGCGTGGGCATCCGCTGTGGTGGCTTCGCCGACTCTGGGTGGTTCTCTTCCTGGGCCTCGCCCTCTTCCACCGCTTTTGTGCTCTCGGCGCGGCGAGGTCAACATGGTCAACAAACAATAGCCATCGGAAGAGGCTGACAGTAGGGGCCCACACAGGGAAATGCCTCCTTATTACACGCAAAATAATGATTCCTCCACCTGATAGCTCGGACCCACCGGAAGGGCCTCTGTATTTCACAAAAAAAATCATTCCCCCCACTGTCAGCTCGGACCCACCGGAAATGCCTCCTTATTACGCACAAAAAATGAATACTGCCCCTGCTAGCTAGGACTCACCTTGGTGGGAGGCTGACTTGTGGGCCTACTAAGTTGACGGGGATGGAGGGCTTTGTCAACTTAGTCAATATGAATGATTCTAGCTCCAGTGACCGTACAATGTCCGCCCAACGGCAGTAGTGCTTCTTCAACCTCTGGTCTTCGTGCTCCAGCCGCCCAAAGTAGCGCCGGTCGTGCTGCATGCTCCTGCCTCTCGTGGCCGGCTGTGATACCGCGGAGGCCTCACCGCCCCCTACTACTCCCACCGCTGGCTAGGCCATCCCTCTACTCACCCACACCCCCTATTATTCTGCGGCGATGGCAGCCTCACACCGCAGCCGAACCAATGAACCCTCGTACTCCTCTTCGCGTGGGCATCCTCTGTTGCGTCTTCCCCGGCTCCACGTCGTCCCCTTCCTAGGCCTCCTCCTCGTCCACCGCCGTGGTGCTCTCAGCGCGGCGTGGTCAATGTGGTCAACGACTGACTTCCATCGGAAGAGTACTGTACGTAGACAGGCTGACAGCTGGGTCCACGGCAGCCGCAAGGAAGTGCCTCCTTATTACGTGCAAAGTAATTATTCCTCCACCTCGCAGCGGGGACCCACCGAATGAGCCACCGTATTTCGCGAAAAAAATGATTCGCCCCCTAATTGCTGGGACCCACCAGCTACATCTTCGCACGCAAGGAACTGCATCCGAAAAAAAAAACAATTCACCCCCCTGACTACTCGGACCCACCATCTACATCTTCGCATGCAAGGAAGTGTCTAACAGTCGGGACCCACCTGGTCGAAGTGTATGTAGCGTTGTCATTCTGGTCACGAACATGTACGTACATACTGGTGGATGTAGAGGCGCGCACGTGTCTTAGTAGAGGTGTACGCGTAGCATGTACACGTACGTACAACGGCCAGGGTGCAAGAAAGAAAATACGGCCACATACGTACATACGGGCGGGGTCTCGAAAGCCTACTCGCGCATACGTACGGCCAGGGCTCGTGTACATGGTTGGGTTGGAACGGAGAAACAATGCCATCGTCGTGTTCATGGGGAGCCAACCGGCTGGGTCAGAACGGAATGCGTCGCCGTGTTCATCGGGAGGACTTGGACGGAACAGGCGATGGAAACGAGGCCTAACGTATCGCAGAACCGAGGAACCGACCTTGTGTTCGACCGTCCACATTCGAAACGGGATCCTATTCATCGCGAGGGGTGTGGCATACCGCAAAATGGAGGAAACGGACCTCCTACGGTCAAAACGGGGGTCCTATTGATCGGGAGGGGTGTGGCGTACCGTAAAATGGACGAAACGGACTTGTGTTGGAGCGCTACGATCAAAACGGGGGTCCTATTCATCGGGAGGGGTGTGGCGTACCACAAAACGGGACTCCACAGGATACTGTTCATCTCCACCGTCGACCACATCTAACCTTCACGGGCTACTGTTCATCCACCGTCGACCTCCTCCAGCCTCCACCTACGACTGTTCATCCACGGGCTCCTGTTCATCCAGCCTCCACCGTGCGCTACTCCACCAGCTACTGTTCAACCAACCCTCTCCATGGGCTCCTATTCAACCACCCCTCCATGGGCTACTATTCATCCACCCCTCCACCGTCTACTGTTCATCCAGCCCTTCACGGGGTCGTCCTGTTCATCCAGCCCTCCACGGGGTCCTGTTCATCCAGCCCCAACCGGCTCGATCAATCGTGGTCCTGTTCATCCAGAGGCAACGCCACGGGTCCTGTTCATCCACTCCCACCGCTCACTGTTCATCCAACCCCCCTGCAACGCTCACTGTTCATCCAACCCCCCTGCAACACTCACTGTTCATCCAGAGGCAACACCGATCGGCTTCAGTTAGCAGTAGTAGCAAAGGAATCGCTCGATCGCTCGGGTTCAGTAACGCATAGCCAGCAGTGCAATCACTCGGGTTCAGTTAGGCGACGCCTCGCTCGGGTTCAGTTAGAGCCCAACGCCTCGCACACACTCACGTACGTGTACGAGAGAAACGCGCATCGCTCGGCCCACGACTACCCACCGTAACCGGGAACTCCCCGAAATTTTCCTCGCCCTCGCTTCTACCATGGTTTTTTCCGTCATGGACGGCCCAAAGAATGTCATGCAGCTGCGTCTCCGGCCCGCCCAGGATGAAAAGCCCGTTTTCTATCATGATTTTTTGTCATAGAAGTAGGAGCCCACCACATCTATGATGATACCGGGTTTTGTCACAATTATCGTCATAGAAGTGTCATAAGTATGACAGAAAAAAAAAATTGTTCGGCCCAAAATGTCATGGATGTGTCTTTTTTCTATAGTGCATACTGAACTGTATCTCTAGTGGGGGATGTTAGGACAACGCTTGCCCCTAGGCCTGCCAGCATTTTGGAGCCTTCGAAGTGCATAACCTAGTTGGAATATGTGCCGTACTCTTTAGGGAGTTTGGCCTCTGTCCATTCAGCAACGAAATCAGCCAGTACTTGAGATTTGATGGCCCGCCGCGGTTTGTATGTAATGTCGAATGGGAGGAGCACAATGGCCCACTTGGCAATCCAGCCTATGGCGTCGCGGTTGTTTATTATGTCATTGAGTGGTACCTCGGAAGCCACCATTATGGAGCATTCTTGAAAGTAGTGTCGTAGCTTCTGGGATGCCATGAAGACCGCAAATGCTATTTTTTTGGTAATGTGGGTACCGGGATTTGCACGTTATGAGGACAGTGGATACGTAGTATACCGGCTTCTGAAGCGGGAATTTGTGTCTGTCCTCCTCTCGTTCGACGACGAGCACCACACTCATGACTTGGTGCGTGGCCGATATGTATAATAACATGGGTTCGCCGACGTTTGGCGCGGCCAGGGTTGGGTTACTTGCTAGAAGAGCCTTAATTTCTTCCAATCTGGCCGTTGCTGCGTCCGTCCACTCGAAGTGATCAATGCATCGGAGAAGGCGATAGAGTGGAAATGCCTTTTCTCCTAGTCTGGAATAAAGTGGCCTAAGGCTACGACACATCCGGATAGTTTTTGGACTTGTTTCAGGTCTGTTGGCATAGCCAACTGTGACAGAGCTCGGATTTTAGCTGGATTTGCTTCAATTCCTCTATTGGAAACAATGAAGCCCAGGAGTGTTGGAAATATGCCCTAGAGGCAATAATAAAAGGATTGTTATTATATTTCCTTGTTCATGATAATTGTCTTTTATTCATGCTATAATTGTATTATCCGGAAATTGTAATACACGTGCGAATACATAGACCACAACATGTCCCTAGTGAGCCTCTAGTTGACTAGCTCGTTGATCAACAGATAGTCAAGGTTTCCTGACTATGGACATTAGATGTCATTGATAACGAGATCACATCATTAGGAGAATGATGTGATGGACAAGACCCAATCCTAAGCATAGCACAAGATCGTGTAGTTCGTTTGCTAGAGCTTTTCCAATGTCAAGTATCTTTTCCTTAGACCATGAGATCGTGTAACTCCCGGATACCGTAGGAGTGCTTTGGGTGTACCAAATGTCACAACATAACTGGGTGACTATAAAGGTATACTACGAGTATCTTTGAAAGTTTCTGTTGAGTTGACACGGATCAAGACAGGGATTTGTCACTCCGTATGACGGATAGGTATCTCTGGGCCCACTCGGTAATGCATCATCATAATGAGCTCAAAGTGACCAAGTGTCTGGTCACGGGATCATGCATTACAGTACGAGTGAAGTGACTTGCCGGTAACGAGATTGAACGAGGTATTGGGATACCAACGATCGAAGCTCGGGCAAGTAACATACCGATTGACAAAGGGAATTGTATACGGGGTTGCTTGAATCCTCGACATCGTGGTTCATCCGATGAGATCATCGAGGAGCATGTTGGAGCCAACATGGTATCTAGATCCCGCTGTTGGTTATTGACCGGAGAGCCATCTCGGTCATGTATACGTGTCTCCCGAACCTGTAGGGTCTACACACTTAAGGTTCGGTGATGCTAGGGTTGTAGAGATATTAGTATGCAGCAAACCGAAAGTTGTTCGGAGTCCCGTATGAGATCCCGGACATCATGAGGAGTTCCGGAATGGTCCGGAGGTAAAGAATTATATATGGGAAGTCGAGTTTCGGCCATCCGGAAAGTTTCGAGGGTCACCGGTATTGTACCGGGACCACCGGAAGGGTCCCGGGGGTCCACCGGGTGGGGACACCTATCCCGGAGGGCCCCATGGGATGAAGTGGGAGGGGAACCA
>NC_041393.1:55242998-55286519 GCF_002162155.2 Triticum dicoccoides | reverse complement strand
GGGGCCCCTGCGCCTAGGGTTGGGAACCCTAGGGGAGGGGGCGCCTCCACTTGCCTTGGGGGGCAAGGCACCCCCCTTGGCCGCCGCCCCCCCTTGAAGATTCAATCTCCTAGGGTCGGCGCCCCCCCAAAGGGTCGTGACAGTCGTGAGACTTCATCCTACTGAACTTCTGCTTCACTGAGTCTAGGTATCTGCTTATATTCCCCGCGTAACCGTAAGGAAGTTTTACTCCTACAAGGCAGGTGAAAAACTGCTCGATCTCCTCCTGACTTAGAGTGAAGCATGCGGGAGGGCAGTCATATTCGATTGTCTTGGCCTTTTTGCCTTTGGGACAACTTTCCATGTCCTTCGCCTCATCATCATCATCATCATTAGGGCGTTTTGCGTGAAGGTCCTCCATGATGCCCATTGATTGCAAGTCTACCCTTGCTTTTGGCCCATCTCTAGTCCTCTCTGGCTTGCTAAGCAGGGTACCAAGCAGACTCTCGCACACGTTCTTCGTAATATGCATGACATCAAGGCTGTGAGGCACACGGAGGATCTTCTAGTACAGCAAGTCCCAGAAAATATACCTCGTCTTCCATACCTTCAGGAGCGGCTCTGGCGCCTTTCACTTTAATCCTGGTAGTGGGCACTCTTTTCAATTTTTCAATAGCTCGTCTATTTCCTCGCCGCTCCTCGTACGCGGGCGTCTTTGGGGTTCGGTTTCACCATCGAATAGATCCTTGCATTTTCTCCATGCGTCATCATCGCGAAGCCACCTTCGATGTCCCATGAAAATGGTTTTCGAAGACCCTGGATCTCTATCTAGCTGACAATACGTTGTGTCATCCATGCACCTAACGCATGCACAAAATCCATGGACCACCTGGCTCGCGACATATCTGTAACCGAGATAGTCGTGCACCATCGTGAGCAGTGCGGCTCTCGTAGGGAAATATTCTTTCGCTGTGGAGTCCCACGTATTGGCTGGCGTTTTCCACTGCGTGTCTAGCTCCCTAGATACAGATTGATGTCGTCCCTGGTTGTTTCGGCCCTTCAATTAGCATACTCATGTGAATGTACTTCTTCTTCATGCACATCCAGGGGGAAGGTTTTACATCCACACAAACACAAGCCAGGTGTTGTGTGTGCTTCTCTGGCTGCCAAACGGATTGACTCCATCGGTGCTCGCACCCAGCACGATGTTCCTTGGATCGTCCCCAAATTCTGGGTGCTCGAAGTTCAACGCTTGCCACTGGCTCGCATCCTTAGGGTGACTCAGCATCTTGTCTTTTTTATTTATCTTCGGATCATTTCCGTCATGTTCTCGCTTCTTCTCCTCCCTATCCGCCTGCCAATGCAGGAGATTTGCTAGCTTAGGGTCCATGAAATACCGCTGCAGACGAGGAGTGATCGGAAAGTACCACACCACTTTTCGAGGAGCTTTCTTCCTCTTCTTGTCTCGAGTGACGCCGCACACCGGACATATGGTAGACTCTGCGTGCTCATCCCGATAAATGAAGCAATCGTTCATGCACACATGGTATTTCACGTGCGGTAAATCCAGAAGACACACGATTTTCTTCGCCTCCTTGAAACTGGTCGGGCACTTGTTCCCCTTGGAAAGACGTTCGTGCCAGAATGACATGTTCTCGTCGAAGCATGCGTCGGTCATTTTTTTATTTTACCTTCATCTCCAGATCCATGGACGTTACTTTCAGGTGGGTAACCGCGTCAATCTCCAGTTGATCCAGCTTGGCTTTCTCTCCAGCGGTAGCTCTTGCGTTACCCATCTGCTTGATAAGCAGCTCTTGAATATGAGGGTCCTGCACCCAGCCCATCGATGGTCCAACACCGTCTACTCCGGCATATTCATCTTCATGATCATGCCCTTCATCTTTATCTTTCTCATCATCATGTCCGGCATGTTCTACATGATGACTGTGTCCTGCATCTACTTCATGATCATGTCCTGGAGATTCTTCGTCTTCTCGCCCGCCCTCGCCGCTATTGTCTTGCTGCCCTTCCTTATTTCTTGCCGGCCCTCATGGACGATTTCATAATCATCTTCATCACCTTGCCATCGACAGCCATCCATGAAACCACGCATGAGCAGGTGGTCCCGCACCTGTCTGGAATCCGGGTCCATAAGGCTCCTCAGCTTGCATCTTCAACACGGACTTCTTATCTCCGTCTCGTTTTTTTAAAGCATCTCGGCCTTCATGGAGCTCAAAAACCTATTCACGATGCCTTCGGTCATCGTGCAGACCATGGTCACCTGCGGGGTAGAGCAAAATGATATTTTAGAACCAAAAACAAATTGGCATGACTTTGCCTAAAAATAGGACCAAAAAGAATGCATAGTGCCAAATTCTCGCCGAAACAGAAATGAATCAACATTCCGGCAAAATATTGGCAACTATCGCATTTCAAATACCGGTACCTGCAAACACAAACATATGCAACACCACAAACATACGTAGATCTAGGCCATAAAAAGTGCGTACGTTGTTGGAGGGAGAAAAAAGTAGATCTAGAACATAAAGAAAGCTTTCCCCTTACTTACCTATCAAAAAAAGGAAATTTAACCACTTAATTTGGGTGAATATATGGTGCAAATGAGGTGAGGAGGAGGAGGCAGCCGAGACCAAGCTTGGTAAAGGTGGAGAGAATGAAGTGGGGAAAGTGAGTGTGGTTGGTGGCTGTCAAAAATATCTAGCTGCTCTTAGGTTACCAATGGCGTACCTTTTAATAATGTGCCATTGATAACCAGGGTTACTAATGGCGCACCTGGCGTGTGGTGCGCCATTACTAGTTTTGAAAAAAAAACTGTTAGTAGTGGCGCACCGTGGGTGTGGTGCGCCATTACTAGTTAAAACTAGTAATGGCGCACTACCACTGGTGCGCCACTGCTAAGTCTGGGTAAGGGTGTGGAGCCAGGACAAAACTAGTAATGGCGCACCAAACACCAGGTGCGCCATTAGTCATATGGCCACTAATGGCGCACCTATATCTGGTGCGCCACTGCCATATAGCAGTGGCACACCACATACGTGGTACTCCATTAATGTCCATATTAGCTATAGCCGTTTTTCTAGTAGTGTAACCACACAATCTAAATTTCTTCTGCTACCTTAAACTAGTTCAAGCATTTAAACAGTACTACAACCTAAGCATCAATTATGACAAAGTAATTAAAACAAGCAATTTTTATTTAAAAAATTAAATGCATGAAAAATAACGCATATTCAAGTTGGAAACCATAGATATTGAAATGACACCATACAATTGTTGGTGTGGCTTGCCTTAGTGCAGAGGAGGTTCACACTCCTGGTTATCTTCAAGACAAGCTTCTCCCTCTAAAAATAATTAAAAATAGCAAAAGAAAATATGAAGAATCATTCTGAAAATCACCATAAATTCTATACACCAAGGAAAAATCTCCATTTTGGTGTGCTGCTAGAAGTTTTCAAAACAAACACAATTGAAAAACAATCAACTCATTTGGACTTATGCTTTAAAAGTTATGGCTGGTCAAAGTTTCTAGTCAAATATTGATTAAATTTGAATTAAAAAATCAGAGGGGGGTGACGCTGATGGCGTATTCCTGGAATACGCCCCACTCATACAGCTTCGGGCGCGAGTGGTGAGGCAGACAGTGGGCCCCTCACATCAGGTCGAGAGAGAGAGAGAGAGAGAGAGAGAGAGAGAGAGAGGTGGATGGACGGGGTCAGAAAGGGCTTCTCCAGCGGCTGCAGAAGGCGGAGCTCACCGGAGTTGAGGAAGACGGCAACATGGGGCTGCACCAAGGGCTCCAACGGGTTTGGACGGCACCAGTGGCCACTAGAGAGTCGCCTGAGGAGAGGATTGAGCTCGTGGATGACTGGAGTGAGGAGGAGGAGCTGCGGGGATCGCTCACAAGATTAGGTCGGGGGTGGCGGCCAGAGGCCTGCCCGTCCGGGCTGCGGCTTTGCTACGGGTTTGTAGAGGTTGGGAATGAGCTTGGAGTGCTCGGAGAGGCTGGAGGGGGTCCGAATTTATAGGTGGAGGGGAGGGGGTCTCGACTCCACCGGACCTCTTTGGAAGCAGCGCATGGCGACGAGGAGCGCCAGCGGGGAGGGGGCAAGGCTTCAGAGCTCACGCGGGCACTGTGAAGCTCGAAGACGAGCACATGAGTCAGTTGGACAAGAAGACAGGGGCACGGGCGCACTATGGCTTTAGCCACGATGTGCCCATGGTCGCTGCGGCTGCTTCGGCATTGGCGAGCAGCAGGGAGGGGTCAAGAGCGATGAGACGAAGACGGTGGCGCGGTGCGGCAGTCGTCGGCAAGCTCTGGAACAAGCACACGCCGAACAGACGTGCGGGCGCAGCACAGAGCGCGTCGAACACGTTGACAGGGTCATGTCCTCACACTGTCACCATGCGAGCTATGCCAAAATGGTGCCCAGAGGTTGCCAAACCATGTATAGTGTGTTGTCCGTGTAGTGTTTGGTATAAATGACGAGATGTCACACTGCCAGGCCGACCAGATAAGACTAGAGCTACTCAGCAAATTTCTGGACAGAAACTTGGACACCAAGTTTGGATTGCTTCTAGAATGAGATTAGAGCTGATCTACTGAAGTTAAACTTTACTTAGGAAGGTATTAAGGCTCAAGAAAATTCAGCCTCATTGGATCAAGGAAAAGTATACTTGTTGTAGAAACTGCAATTTGGGTTCAGAACAGAAATGATATTCTTTAGCAAAAATATTCCAAAAATTTATGCAATATTTTTGCTCGGGTAGGTGTGCCAAGGTCCAAAGAATATTTGGGAATTTTCTTAGGATTTTAGGAGCAAGAAAAATGTGGGTTGCTTTGGGGAAAAAGTTTCTGAACTGGATTTCAGAGAAGAAAATGTATATTTTTCTTTTATGAAAAATATTCCTTTGGTCACTATGGGATTTTTCAGAGAAAGAATGATGATTAAGAGATCAATGGGTCACCTGGGTGAAAATCAAGGACATGCCCAAGTGTTTAAGTCCATTTGAATTGATTCAAAAATCCCAAATGCAAAGCAGAGGCGAAAGAAATTTGGAAAGAGAGAAGGCAAAAACCAAGCTGTCACAATAGGTAGGTATATTTAAGTTGTGACAAAAAAATTGACCAATGTGGTAAAAATTTATTTGACTTATCATGATCATCTAAGTTTTTCACTTTATGTATTTTGAATGTAGAACATATGATGATCGTCTAAAAAATAGAAGACAAAACTTTGACACTTGATTGAGATGTGATGATCTAAGTTGTTCTTTCGGTGGAATTTGCATACTTTTTGGCGTCGCATCTCCTCGGAGTGACCGTCGTTGGAAGCATTGGTCCCTGATCAACCCATCCCTTTTGGACTACTTCCTCTACATCCGAGGGTGAGCTACAAATACATCTCCTTCCCCGCTTTCTTTGTGTCACAAGATTTTTTTCAAGTCAAGTCGCGTAACCTAGGCGTCTCCTGTCCGAAAGGGTTTCACCGATAAATATGCATTCAATTTCATATTTATCACCGCAACTCTTTCGGATTGTCCTGCATTTTCCATGAACAGCCTCAGGATGTGTAGATTGAGTACGTTCTCCATGTTCTACCCCGTTCCGAGACAAAATTTCGGCGGCGCCTCCCCATTGTTCTCCATAGCACATTCTCTCGGCTATTTGCCAAGATGTGTATCTAGAGAACAGCGGTGAGGTGCTGCCAAAATTTTGTGGTCTTTTATGGTCCTATAGATGACTTGTGTGCTTCTTTAGATCCTTATGTTGTTTGTGATGATGCTTATGTTGTTTGTGATGATAGTTATATTGTTGTGATGGTGTTGGAGTTGGTTGTGAGGATGATACTTATATGTGTTGTGTTTGTCTATTTCATCATTGTATCTGCTGTGTATATGAATTGAAATGAAATCAAACAGAAAAAAGAAAAAAACAAACAAAAACTATGCCGGCGGCTAAGCCGACGGCATAGGGCTGAAGCGAGGTACTAGAGGGAGCCATGTCGCAGTGGCACCTATGCCGACAGCTAGGCCGTTGGCGTAGATTGTACGTATCGATGGCCTAGCCATGGTCATAGGTAGGTCGTCGGCTTAGTTTCAAATCTACGCCGACGGCTAGGCCATCAATAGACCCTACCCCAGGAGGTACCGCAGGGCGCCATAGAGAAGAGATATGCCGACGGCTAGGCCGTCGGCATAGCCCTGCCAAGTGGCTTCTCCTGGTTGGGGAGCACTTGGCGGCGCTGGCAGCCACCGTTAGGCGTGGAACATTGCCGACGGCCCAGGCTGTCGGCATAGATGTACGGACGCCACCGGGATATCATTTATGCCGACGGCATCCCGGGGTACGCCGACGCATATGTTGCCGCCAGCCCTACGCTGAAGGAGGCCGTCGGCATAGGCCTGTCCCGACGGGAATCTGGGCTATGCCAACGGCCTGGGCCGTCGGCATAGGGGTTTATTCCGGTAGTCAAGCTATTCGCACAAAGTCAAGCTATTACTCCATACTTCCGTTCAGACTTGAGAGCCGTCGCCGTCACCGACATGGACCGTATAGCGCTCTTCATTTGTATGCTCATCACCCGGTTCATCGTGTTGGGTTCTTGCACCGGCCCAGCATTATCCTCGCGCCTCCTTCTAGGTATGTTGTTCGGCGCTCCTAATGTTTTTTGACCTTTTGAGCTGGAACCATATAATCCACCAAATTGTTCAATTGCAGGTCGTGATGCGAAGGTAGGGGAAGTCGGCATCATGGCAGCGGTCGCCGGCAAGTGGGCTTCGGCGAGAAGGTCTTTGGGGTCGAGGGCGACGCGCCCCAAGCCGCCCATACCGAACATGCCGAAGTCCTACGTGGTGCCGAGCCACCCACCACGCTTGGTGTAACGTGGATTGTCGAACGATACTCCCCCATCTGCTCGTGTACATACCCTACTCTGCTCTATGTAACATCGTTTAACGACCGACCATGCCATTTTTAGTTTTTAAAGTTTTTTTGTTCCAGATTGTAACATGAGGTTTGGTCTTCTCTGTGTGTATGTCTCTCTCTCTTTCTCTCTCTCTCTCTCTATATATATATATATATGTGTGTGTGTGTGTGTGTGTGTGTGTGTGTTTGTGTGTGTGTGTGTGTGTCTCGAGATGTATCATAATGTTTCGTTGTGTGCCACTAAAAGAAATATATAACCCTATAAAAAGTTCTTTAGATTTAAAATCTGGTTCCATGGGCTTTCTTCTTGTTTCATAGGTATCATAAAGATCGTCATATATCAAGAAGATCCATGTGTCTAACACTTCTTGTTTCAACTTAACCTTCAATAATGTATGTTTTGAAATTTTAGAGACAACAAGCAAGGAGATCTGCGCAACATTTGTGCACACTCACTGATGTGTCACACTTGGATTTCCACTCCGATAAATGTTTTTCTACTTCGGGCTTGCTAAAACTCAGTCGACTGAGATTTAACCAAGTCTCCCTCGACTTTTAAACCATTGAATATTTTCATGGAGATTCATGCTGGTCTGAGCACCGTCCAATGGATATCGCAATATTTTGTCACACGTTTGCAACATATGTTCCTACCGGTTCCAGCATTCATCATTGTTGTTTTTTTAGAACGAACACGCTAGGAGCGTCGGATTTAAATTAATAAAGTCCACAAAGGTAGAGTACAAGTCTCAAACAGTTAAACAAGGTTCAAAGAGGCTACACCGAATACATATAGAATCCACTACATGCCCATTGGCCTACCACTACTAGGAAAAGGGCTATAGATGATATGGACACTAATGGAGCACCAGACATGTGATGTGCCACTACTATATAGCAGTGGCACACCAGGTGTTGGTGCGCCATTAGTGTGATAGACACTAATGGCACACCAGACCCATCGTGCGCCACTAGTAACAAATTTTTTTTCCAAAAATACTAACGGCGCACCAGGGCACAGCGTGCCATTACTAGTTTTAACTAGTAATGGCGCACCAGCCACAAAGTACGCCATTAGTATAATTTTTTTGCAAAACTACTAATGGCGCACCACCAGCTGGTGCGTCATTAGTAAAACATTTGTAGGTGGTGCGCCATTAGTAACCTGGGACTAGCTAGATATTTTGGACAGCCACCTACACACTCACTTTCCCCACTTCATTCTCTCCACCTCCTCCTCCAAGATTGTCTCGGCTGGCTCCTCCTCCTCACCTCATTTTCACCATAGATTCATCCAAATTAAGTGGTTAAATTACCATTTTTGATAGCTAAGTAAGGGGAAAGCTTTCTTGATGTTGTAGATCTACTTTTTTTCTCCCTCCACCAACGTGCACATGCACTTTTTATGGCCTAGCTAGATCTATGTATTTTTGTGGTGTTGCATATGTTTGTGGTGTTGCATATATGTTTGTGTTTGCAGGTACCGGTATTTGAAATGCGATAGTTGCCAATATTTTGCTGGAATGTTGATTCATTTCCGTTTTGGCGAGAATTTTGGCACTATGCATTCTTTTTGGTCCTATTCTGTGGCAAAGTCATGCCAAATTTTTTCTTCGTTCTAAAATATCGTTTTTCTCTACCCCGCAGGCGACCATGGTCCGCACGATGACCGAAGTCATCGTGAATAGGTTTTTGAGCTCCGCAAAGGTCGAGATGCTTCAAAAGAACGAGACGGAGTTAAGATGTCCGTGTCGAACATGCAAGCTGAGGAGCCTTATGGACCCGGATTCTGTACAGGTGCGGGACCACCTGCTCTTGCGTGGTTTCATGGATGGCTATTAGTGGCAAGGTGATGAAGATGATTATGAAGTCGTCCATGAAGGTCGAGCAAGAAATGAGGAGATGGGACAACCGCGGCGAGGGCAGGCGAGAAGACGAAGAATCTCCAGGACATGATCACTAAGTAGATGCAGTACACAGTCATCATGTAGAAGATGTCGGACATGATTATGAGGAAGATGCCGGAGCAGACGAAGGGCATGATCATGAAGATGAAGATGCCGGAGCAGAAGACGATGGACCATCGATGGGCTGGGTGCAAGACCCTCATATTCAAGAGCTGCTTCTCAAGCAGACGGATAACACAAGAGCTGCCGCCCGAGAGAAAGCCAAGATGGATGAACTAGAGATAGACGCGGTTACTCCATTGTATGAAGGATGGAGGCCCGAGGATACCCGCCTGAAAGCAACACTCATGGCTCTGGAGATGAAGGTAAAACACAAAATGACTGGCGCATGCTTCGACGAGAACATGTCATTCTGGCACGAACGTCTTCCCAAGGGGAACATGTGCTCGACCAATTTCGAGGAGGCGAAGAAAATCGTGTGTCCTCTGGATTTACTGCACGTGAAATACCATGTGTGCACGAACAATTGCATCATTTATCGGTACGAGCACGTGGAGTCTACCATATGTCCGGTGTGCGGCGTCAGTCGATACAAGAAGAGGAAGAAAGCTCCTCGAAAAGTGGTGTGGTACTTTCCGATCACTCCTCGTCTGCAGCGGTATTTTGCGGACCCTAAGGTAGCAAAGCTCCTGCGTTGGCACGTGGATAGGGAGGAGAAGAAGCGAGAAGATGACGGAAATGATCCGGAGATAAATAAAAAAGACAAGATGCTGAGTCACCCTAAGGATGCGAGCCAGTGGCAAGCATTGAACTTTGAATACCCAGAATTTGGGGACGATCCAAGGAACATCGTGCTGGGCGCGAGCACCAATGGAGTTAATCCGTTTGGCAGCCAGAGAAGCACACATAGCACCTGGCATGTATTTGTGTGGATGTACAACCTTCCCCCCTGGTTGTGCATGAAGAGGAAGTTGTAGGACCTTGAGAAGAGGTGTCTAGAGGGGGTGATTAGACACTAAGTAGCAAAGTTGCAGTTTTTAAATTTCCTTAAATTTAAGTGGAGTTTAGGCACAAGTTTAACATTCACAACATATAGCAAGCAAGAATGCAAGAGTATATGAGCAGCGGAAAGTAAAGCATGCAACTTGCAAGAATGTAAAGGAAAGGGTTTGGAGGATTCAAACGCAATTGGAGACACGGATGTTTTTGGCCTGGTTCCGATAGGTGGTGCTATCGTACATCCAAGTTGATGGAGACTTCAACCCACGAAGGGTAACGGTTGCGCGAGTCCATGGAGGGCTCCACCCACGAAGGGTCCACGAAGAAGCAACCTTGTTTATCCCACCATGGCCGTCGCCCACGAAGGACTTGCCTCACTAGCGGTAGATCTTCACGAAGTAGGCAATCTCCTTGACCTTACAAACTCCTTGGTTCAACTCCACAATCTTGTCGGAGGCTCCCAAGTGACACCTAGCCAATCTAGGAGACACCACTCTCCAAGAAGTAACAAATGGTGCGTTGATGATGAACTCCTTGCTCGTGTGCTTCAAATGATAGTATCCCCAACACTCAACTCTCTCTCATAGGATTTGGATCTGGTGGAAAGAAGATTTGAGTGGAAAGCAACTTGGGGAAGGCTAGAGATCAAGATTCATATGGTAGGAATGGAATATCTTGGCCTCAACACATGAGTAGGTAGTTCTCTCTCAGAAATAGGATTCTGGAAGTGTAGGTTTGTTCTGATGGCTCTCTCCATGAATGAAGAGGAGGTGGAGGGGTATATATAGCCTTCACACAAAATCTAACCGTTACACACAATTTGCCAAACTCGATGGGACCTAATTGAGAAACTCGGTCGGACCGATTTAGCAAATTTAGTGACCGTTAGGATTTTCGGTGGGACCGAAATGCAACTCGGTAGGACCGATATGGTTAGGGTTAGGGCATAACATAATCTCGGTGAGACCGATTACACAAACTCGGTGAGACCGATTTTGGTAATTAGCTAACCGGAGAGTTGGTCAGGCAAACTCGATTGGACCGATTACTCAAACTCGGTGGGACCGATTTTGGTAATGAGTCAACCAAGAAGTTTGCATTCTAAACTCGGTAGTACCGATTGCTCAAACTCGGTGAGACCGATTTTGATAATGGACATACACAGAGAGATTACAATCCCATCTCGGTGAGACCGAGATCCCTATCGGTGAGACCGATTTTCCTAGGGTTTGTGGGAGTGGCTAAGACATCCAAACTCGGTGGCGCCGGATAGAAAGAATCGGTGGGGCCAAGTTTGACTTGAGGTTTAGGACATATGTGTGGAAGTGGGAAAGTAGTTGAGGGTATTTGGAGCATATCACTAAGCACTTGAAGCAAGAGGCTCATTAAGCAACACCTCATCCCTCCTTGATAGTATTGGCTTTTCCTATAGACTCAATGTGATCTTGGATCACTAAAATGTAAAATGAAGAGTCTTGAGCTTGAAGCTTGAGCCAATCCTTTGTCCTTAGCATCTTGAAGGAGTTCCCACATCCTTTAGTCCATGCCACTCCATTGTTGAACTTATCTGAAACATACTAGATAAAAGTGTTAGTCCAACAAGAGATATGCTGACATTAATTACCAAAACCACCTAGGGAGCACTTGTGCTTTCAATCTCCCCCTTTTTGGTAATTGATGACAACATACATAAAAGCTTTAGATAAAGATATAAAGAATAGCAAGTAAAGATTTGGAAAGACATGTAACAAGCATAGGCTCCCCCTACATGTATGCAATCATGTGAATATGGAATATAGAAGCATGTGATAGCATAATCATGATAGAGCAGGCAATGTGTTACATGTATCTTGGCCATATGCATCAGAGCAAACAATATTAAAGAGAATACCTTCATGCCCATGAGTCCTTCTTGCATACAGTATGTACATGAGCAAGAATTCCTCATACACATGATTGTGATGCATATACTTACCTTGTAGTCTTGAGTTGGCTTAGGATGGAATGAACCTGCGTAAACACGGTTAGATAACACAGATACATCTACTAGCCAGAGCAAACAAAAGAAACCACAAGAATACTATCGGAGTAATGGGCCACGGGTAGGCTAACCCGAGCCCCAGAACCTTTCAAGACATTGGGACAGGCTGCGCCCCTCATGCCGAGTCCCAGGGACGACTCCAAGATATGTCGAGTCCCGGGAATGACTCCAAGATACGCCGAGTCCCAGGGACGACTCCAAGATACGCCGAGTCCCAGGGACGACTCCAAGATAAGTCGACTCTCGGCTGACGACTTCCAGAGAAGCCGGCTGAGGGTAGTCGGCTCGCGACTCCAACCACCCCCTACCTTCGCCGCGATGAACAGGGCGGGTAACGGTCACAGCATGGCCGTCTCTACCCTGCCTACGAAGGACAAGCATGGCTACAGTGCGCCATATCGCTGGAGATCTCCATCGTGGCGCGGCACTGTTGCCATGCCGGCCCTGACCTCAGCCTTCGTGGGCGGTGCACTATGCCCACGACGCCTGCCTGTACGACCCGAGGACGATGGGACCGCCTGTCAGTGGGTGGACAGAAGACGGCAAGAGCACCCTGAAGCCGGACCCGTGGGAGTCGCCCCCCTGGAGTCGGCCGATCCCTCCCACGGTCCCCGCACGCCATTTATCAGACAAGACGGAGAATGGCGACAGTGAACGCCCGCCAGACGGCGGCACTGTTGCCATGACCTCATGACCAAGCCAGCGTCATCAGAAGCACCGCTACAGTACCAGGCCTGTCCGCGGGGCCCGCCAGTCGGCGGGCCCCAGTAGTCGGCGGAGAAGACGACGGCCTCAGAGACAGACGGCTGGGACCCGCGCCCAGCCAGATTACCATTGTACCCCTGGGGGGTAGGCCTATATAAACCCCCGGGAAGCCCATGCAAAGGGTTCGGATCGATATAGCAGTAGACCCTAGAACATAGGAAGGAGAGAGTTAGCCTTGCCCTCTCCTACCTCCAGAAACAGCTCTAGGAGCACCATTGTACTCACTTTGCCATAGTGACCATGCGGAGACCCCGCAGAGCAGCAGTAGGGGTGTTATCTCCACGCAAAGCCCTGAAGCTGGGTAAGATCCGCTGGCGTGCATGTCTTCGCCTCATCCCGCTTCCAGGCACCGGCGACGTTCTACTCGCTCCCACCTTGATAAGCCATCCTTTGGCATATGTCGAACCCAACCCCCGACATTTGGCACCCACCATGGGGCGAGGTGCACCGTCGTCTGGAGACCTGCTCTGGACGGGAACCCTTTTCCTCCTTGGTGAGCACAGCCAGCCCGGCACGCCAGATGGAGCCTGCGCTGACGCGCTGCACGGCGCTGAGATCACCTGCGCGGCCAGCTTCCTCGCCGAGCTTATCGGCGAGGTTTGCCTCTCCGACGAGCCTGCGTCCGACGCAGGCACGAGCGGCCCCGAGAGCCTCCTCGCGGGCCTCCTCGACCAACTCCACGTCGCCGGTGAGCCCGCCATGGACCTGGAGTCCATAGGATCCACCGACCCGATGTTGGTCGACTCCGACACTGCGTCGCTTGACGCGTTCCCCACCAACGTGGTGGTCTACGACGAGCCGCTCCCTTGCGCGAAGAGTGGCGGAAGCACCGTCACGGAGGTCCTCGTCCTCGATCACGGCGAGCATTCCAGCGAGGGAGCTCATGACCCACTCGACGCGGCTCTACGAGACCTGACCGCGCCGATTCCGGGAGACGCTGACGCCGAGACGCTGGAGGTGCGCCGCCTTCAGCTCATCGAGGGCGCGAAGAAGCTGGCAAGCATGAGACGCTTGTCAGAAGCCTACCAACGTGAGATGGATCGCGCCGTGGGCGGCTCGCCGGCTCCGACTGGGCCTAGCCGCCTAGGCGCGGTCCGGCAACACGGCGTGGCAATCGCCAATCTGTTCGGGGCCGATCGCCTTGTATATGCCACGCCTGCGGAGAACATCTGCGTCGCCCAGGCGGCGGCGGATCAGCTCGACAACTTCGAGGGCAAAGAGCGCCGCCTGATGATGGAGCGAGTTCAGCAGCTCCTCGACGCAGCTGCTGCGCAGAACGAAGCTGACTGCCGCACGGAGGCACCGCGGTGATAAAACGACGACCCGCCACCCCGCCGAGATCAAGGCGCGACGTCTCGGACGCCGACTGGCGGGGTCCGCGGAAAGAAAGACAAGGAGCTGGATGTCAGCCACAGTCGGACTCGCATCACCATCGAGCGCGACCAAGATGGCCGCCCCAAAGCGGTGGAACGGCGGGACGACTATCTGCCTCCCCCTCCTGGCAGAGAAAGGCGAGTCTCCCCGCCACCCGTAGAGCATCCCACTCTCGGCGACCATCTTGGCCGCCGAGAGGGAGTCGGAGAGAACGATGCCCGCCACCGGATCGACCGACTCCACCGATCCCTGGCGCTAGAAGAAGAAGACGAGTTGGGTCCTCCCTGTTTCAGACCCCGCATCCGAGATGAGCCTTTTCCCAAAGGGTTCACACTCCCCCGAGACATGCCCAAATACACCGGCACCGTGAAGCCCGAGGACTGGCTGATTGACTACTCCACAGCCGTCAATATAGCGAACGGCAACAAGCGTGTTGCCGTAAGATATGTTCCGCTCATGCTCCAGGGCACGGCCCGGACATGGTTGAACAGTCTGAAGCCCCGTAGCATCAACAGCTGGGTCGACTTCACCGAGGCCTTCGTCCGCAACTTCACGAGCACGTACAAGCGACCTCCCAAGTCTCGCCAACTCTCCTTGTGCGTGCAAGGCCCCAACGAGTCCACTCGCGACTACCTCACGCGCTGGGCCGAGCTTCGGAACTCCTGCGAGGGCGTGCACGAGGTGCAGGCTATCGAGTACTTTACTGCAGGGTGCAGAGTAGCACCCTCCTCAAGCACAAGCTCCTCTGCGACGAGCCGGAGAAACTCGATGAGCTGCTGATCACAGCAGACAAGTACGCCACGGCCGACTCCTCCATGAACGCGGAGATTCAAGTCAGCGCGACTGGCAAAGTCACCCCTCAGGCTCCAAGAACTCCGGCTGGGGACACCAGTCGGCGGCAGCAGCAGAACGACCACAAGCGCAAGGCTCCGCAGCCGGCTTCCAATAGCCGGCAGGTGCAACAGTCGAAGACCAACAGCCGGAGGGGCAGCCTCCAGCGAAGCGACAGAAAGGCGGCAAGTCCAACTGGTTGCCGGCCTTCTCCTACGAGCAGACCCTAGATGGCCCCTGCAGGTTCCACAGCGGCGCGAAGCCGTCGAACCACACCACCCGGAAATGCCACTGGCTGACCAGAATCGCCAAGGGAGACGGCCTACTCCCTCCCCCGCCATCTGGGCCGCCTCCTCCACCGCCGCCCCAGCAGCCGGCTGTCAGGCCAGTCGGCGCGATACAAGATGAGTTCCCGGATGAGCATGGAGCCTATGTGGTGTTCACCAGTGTGGCTGACGATCGACGCAGCAGGCGCCAGCAGCAGCAAGAGGTGAACGCAGTCGCGTCAAGCACTCCAAAGTTCATGCACTGGTCCGAAAGGCCTATCAGTTGGAGCAGAGCTGATCACCCAGAGGTGATGCCGAATCCGGGCTCCTACGCCCTGGTCTTAGGCGCCACACTCGCCACTGATAGGTGAGCCGCTCATTTCTCGCGAGTGCTGATAGACAGAGGCAGCAGTATCAACATCCTGTACAAGGAGACGATGGAGAAGTTAGGAATCAAGCGAAGACAGCTTCAGAGCAGCCGGACTGTGTTCCACGGCATTGTTCCTGGCCTTTCCTGCTCACCAATCGGCAAGATCCTGATAGACGTCCTCTTTGGGGACAAAGATCATTTCCGCCGAGAACCAGTTTGGTTTGAAGTGGTGGACCTCGAAAGCCCGTACCATGCGTTGCTTGGCCGACCTGCTTTGGCCAAGTTCATGGCAGTCCCCTACTACGCCTACCTCAAGATGAAGATGCCGAGTTCCAAGGGAATTCTAACCGTGGCCGGCGACTACAGAAAGTCGTCCGCTTGCGCGGCCGAAAGCAGTCGGCTGGCCGAGTCCTTGGTGATCGCAGTTGAGAAACGACTTCTTGATCAGGTTGTGGCGATGGCCGGCAAGCAGCCCAAGATGTCGCCCGACCCCAAGGAGTCGGAAGCAGAAGGATCATTCAAGCCGGCCAGAGAAACGAAGAAGATACCTTTGGACCCGGAGCACCCAGAGAGATACGCTGTCATGGGTACAAACCTTGACAGCAAATAGGAAGGCGAGCTCGTCGATTTCCTCCGTGAGAATCGAGACATCTTCGCATGGTCCCCTAAAGACATGCCTGGTGTACCGACGGAATTCGCCGAGCACAAGTTACATGTCCGGTCTGATGTGAAGCCCGTCAGGCAGCCCTTGTGCCGCCTGTCAGAAGAGAAGAGAAGCGTTGTTGGAGAAGAAATAGCCCGGCTCCTACACTACAAGAAATATGTCAACTTGTGACCACCACTATTGGTCACCGAAAGGTCACAAATTTCCATTTACGACCTTTTTGTGACCAAAAATAGAAGGTCAAAAGTTGGCCGTCATAAATTGACTATAGCGATCTTTCTTCTGGAATGGTCAAAGACGTTTACGACCAAAATATTCCTACTGTGGCGTTTTGGTCACTAGCAACCTCCCCCAGGCCATGTAGGCATCCAGCGTGGCAAGCTGATGTGGCACAAGATTCAGCCCGGTCCAATTCGATTTTCTACATGGGCCGAGCCCAACAATTCTGCCTTTTTACTGTATATTTTCTCTATTAATTTTCTCTAGCTACATGGGCCTAGCCCAACAATTTGGCCTTTTTATTTTATGGGTCATGGCCTTTTTGTACAACAATTTTAGTTTTTTTTATAAAATGGGTCCACTAGTCAAACAGATCCCACTTGTCAGGTTCTGATAAGTGGGTCCTAGCTATTAGGCCCAGATTCTTCATATTTCAATTTAACAATAAGAAAATAACTAGTAGTTAAATTGGCAAGGAAAAACACACAAGATACTTGAAATAACAATAGCCAGATTCAATACAAGCTCTACAAATGACACGTCCTACAAGCTGTAGCATATACAAGCTTATTTTCAAGCTCTACAAATGACAAGTCCTACAAGCTGTAGCATTTACAAGTTCTACAAGTTACACGTAATACAAGCTTAGCTGATACAAGCTCTACAGCTATGGGAATCAGTTACAAGCTCTACAAGTATTTTCTTCTTCTACATGTAGCTCCTTCAATAGAGATCAAATGCCGGCTCACTGGAGAGTCAGGACTGGGCCTTCCACGGACGCCCTGTTACATGAATCAGCTGATAAAAATTAGAAAAACTGGAGACAATATATTATGAACATTCCATTCAAAAAAGGAGTAACTCAGTTGAAGTGAACACAGCAGCAGTTTTTCTCATTGAAGTGAACACAGCAGCAGTTTTTCTCATTGAAGTGAACACAACAACAGCAGTTTTTCTCATACAGTATGTGTCTTAATATAACTCCTAAGAAATGTTCACAACCTGAATTAACTACACTTTTTCTCATTGAAGTGAACACAGCAGCAGTTTAATCAACAAGCCCATACTTTACTATAGAATGTTTCTTCTGAATGCATAGCTTAAAGGCGGGGCGGGGCTGAGAATCATCATAACAGGATATGTATATATATATATATGTAGAGAGAGAGATCACCTTAACAATAGATGGTGGGCATCCTCGCCGGATCGGAGCAGCTTGTCCCTGGCCCTCCCCACGGGATGGTACCAAACTGCACACACACCAAGCAAGAGAGCACGCATCAGATCATATGAGAAAATGAACAAAAAATAGAGAGGAGGAGGAGAGGGGTCACCTTGGCAATAGATGAACAAACTTTGGTCATTTGGCTCTGTCCTCGCCGGATTGAAGCATCTTGTCCTTTGGCCCTGTCCACACACCAAGCAAGCTGCAGAAAAAACACGCAATGAAAAACTGAAGATCACAGTGTATGGAAAACTGAAGATCATAGTGATGATAACATACAAACAAAGGATCTTTGGCCCATCAAGTTTTAAGACAAAAAAAAGAGCAAAACCAACAATGCTACAAATCAGAGATTACAGGAACACCAACAGAAGGTTGTTTAACAAGTTTGAACGGCCACTATATATAGCACAATGTATGTAATGTAAAATTTCTGGATGAACAAGCTTTAATGGCTACAGTATTGTGATATTGTGATAATGGGAGGAGGCTTCCCATAAAACAGCAGGAAAATGCACTACTATTGTGATATTCCTCCCATAAAAAACACTAATATTCCAGTAGAGATCAAATGCTTGTGAGCAGGAAAATAATGGTACATTCACAACTTCAGTTCGGGTAAATATCACCACATGTATCAGAATACAGGCATCAATAGTATCATCGAGCACAGAAAAACAGCAGCCTGACCCATGTAAGTCATAGCTCTTTAGAGAGAAAGAAAGAACAGGTTCAGCTAGCTATGTATTCATAGTTGAGAGCTAAGCAATTTGTCTGTTTATGCTGTAATTGACAGACCTAGTACAAGAAACAAGCCAAGTGAAACAATATTGACTAATTCGATGGCAATACAAGCTAATCTACTTAGCTAGTAGGTGACCATCCAATCCATGATGCAGCAGCAGGTGCAAATATGATATGATGTGAAGAAGAAGCTAGCTGGAGAGGTTGGGGATGAAACCAAAATTACAAACCATTGGCGGACCTCACATCACCACAGTTTTATCATTTTATAAGCAACTGGAAACTATGCAGAGCAGAGCAGACCGGACAGTAAAAGAATTATCAAGTAGGGCAAAACAGCAGCGTGGCCATCAACTCATAGCCCTGAAGAAAGAAAGAACCAATAGGGTCAGCTACTTATTTATTCAGAATTGAGAGTTGAGCAATCATTAGAAAACTAAAGATACTGCTCAGCTAACTAAAATAACACATGATTCAGTACACACTTGAGCTTTTATGTTTGGAGGATCAGGTTGGTTAAACAGATACAGTGGATGGAACATAGCAGAGATAGGCTAGTATAGCTCCAGTTTTAGTCATCCCAAAGGAATATTCATAGCAAAGCAAGATAGGTTGAAGCTAGACAAGCGGATTTCGAGTGTTGATAAGCACCAGAATGCTAGCAAATTGGCCTATATTTATATGTTCACTTCTCTTTATAATTCACTAATGCAAAGGTGCAAATCTTCGTCGTTCTTTAATGACGGCACAGATAAACAAGTTTTATCCAAAAAAGGTGTCTAAACAATTCAATCACTGATCCCTGACCTGCATGGATCAGGCGCATGTAGAAAACTGAGTGAACAAGGCCATGCGAGCTCACCTAATCGAGCTAGTGTTGCACACGAGGATGCCTTGGACGAGGGCGGCAGGGTCGGTTGAGGACCGCAGCGGCAGAGGCGACTGTGCCTGCAGCGGCGTAGGCCTCGCCTTTGTCTGACGCTGTCGAGGGCGGCAGATCTGTCGAGGTACACGGCGGTGACAGCTGCTGCATGGGGAGGGGGGCTGTGGCCGGCGTGTAGCTTGGGTGGATCCTCCTTGAGGAGCTTGGCCTTGGCGCGGCGGATCTCTATGTTGAGCATGCACCGTCGATGGTGGGAGAGGCGGCCGCCCGAGCAAATCAATGAGAAGGGGTCAGAGGTCGTGGCCATGCGAGGCAAATCGCCAGTAAAACGACTCAGCTGCGGGAGGAGACGGACCTGATTTGGCCGGCGGGGACCGCTGCGTGTCCTCGCATCGAGGATCTGGCCGTCGTCTCGCTCGCACGGCCTGGATCCGCCCGCCGCGTCGTGGTCAGAGTGGAGAAGATGGCGAGGTCGGCGGCGGAGCCGAAGGGTCCGGAGACGGAGGCTGGCCGCGCCGGGGACGCCATGAGATGCTTTGCGATCCGCGGGCGAGGAGCGAGGCAATGACGAGTAGCGCGGGCGCGAACAGTGGGAGCAGGTGGTCGTCCACGAAGGCGAGGAGGAGCGGCTTGAGGTGGGAGGGGAGGTCGCGGCGGGATCGGCGGGATCGGCGGCGGCAGTCCAAAGGAGGGAGAGGGAAGAGGGGTTAGGGTTTGGGCTGCGGATCGTGGGTGGGGAGTGGTGTGCGGGGGAGAGGGGGGAGTGGTGTGCGGTGGGTGAGTGGTGTGCGGTGGGTGAGTGGTGGCATTCGTCCACTGATAGGTGGGCCCGCGAGGAATTAGGCCCACATGTCAGTGTCCTCAACGACGTGTGGTGTAGGTGAGGGGAGCTGCTTTCGGGTGGGTGTGGGTGGCGAGAGGATGAGGGTGTGGGCCGTTGGATCTGGCAGTATCCGATGGTCTGTAATGCTTGATCCGCGTGACATGCCCATAGACCAATCAGAACGAAGTGTGGGCTTATGACCATCTAAAATTGTCGTACTTGATTAACAATAGGCGCTACCAACACAGCACCACAGCGCCCGGCGAAACTCCATTGCAGCGTGAGCTCCAACGCAGCACCACGATGCCCGATGGTAAGTTTCCTTCTCTTTTTATGACAATGTTAGTTAAGTTTTCAAATAATTAGTAGTGTTATTCCTTGAATAACAAAAAATCAATTTTCCATTTTTGGAGTGCCCAAAAAGAGTTTTTTGTGAAGGACCTGCCATATATTTGTTGCAAAATTGGACCAAATCAATTTTCTAAAATACTAGGACATATTTAATGCATAATTGACCAAATGGTTGGGTGTCAAATGCATAATTGACCACTAGCTAGGAACGGTCATTCCCGCCGTTTTGACCGCATTTTAAAACGGGCATAAAAAATTCAAAAAAAATCAAAAATTTGGGAAACCTTCGCATTGTGTCATCATATGTGGCCAAGTTCCTAGGAAAAATAACAAACTTGTAATACGGCAATTATTTTAAAAAAGTGTTCCCAGAAACGAGCTATCATGTGTGGAGATCAATGGCTTTCAAGCCAAATGATCAATCTTATGGCCACATTCATGGCATAGTTTGTTCAAATGATCTCATATTGTGCACAAGGGTGCATATTGGAATGGCAAACAATGTTGCCTAAGGAAGTTTTCATTTTAGTTGGACGAAAAAACCATTTTCCAATTTTCGAGTGCCCGAAAGGAGGTTTTTTTGTGAAGGAACTACCAAATAATTGTTGCAAAATTGGACTAAATCATTTTTATAAAATACTAGGCCATATTTAATGCACAATTGACCAAATGGTTGCGTGTAAAAAAATTTGATCCACCTCTCGTGAAAAAGACAAATTTCCGCCGATTTAGCTGGAAGCGGGTCAAATTTGAACTGCAGCTGCATTATAGTTTGCTATTTATTCTTTCCAAAAATCATTTCTAGGTACATAAGTATCTATTTAATCAGAGAAACACAAAAAAAATTCCAAGATTCAACCACTAGCTAGGAACGGTCATTCCCGCCGTTTTGACCGCATTTTCGAACGGGCATAAAAAATTCAAAAAAAATCAAGAAATTGGGAAACCTTCGCATTGTGTCATCATATGTGGCCAAGTTCCCAGGAAAAATAACAAACTTGTAATACGACAATTATTTTAAAAAAGTGTTCTCAGAAACGAGCTATCATGTGTGGAGATCAAGGGCTTTCAAGCCAAATGATCAATCTTATGGCCACATTCATGGCATAGTTTGTTCAAATGATCTCATATTGTGCACAAGGGTGCATATTGGAATGGCAAACAATGTTGCCTAAGGAAGTTTTCATTTTCGTTGGACGAAAAAACCATTTTCCATTTTTCGAGTGCCCGAAAGGAGGTTTTTTTGTGAAGGAACTACCAAATAATTGTTGCAAAATTGGACCAAATCATTTTTATAAAATACTAGGCCATATTTAATGCACAATTTACCAAATGGTTGGGTGTGAAAATTTTTGATCCACCTCTCGTGAAAAAGACAAATTTCCGCCGATTTAGTTGGAAGCGGGTCAAATTTGAACTGCAGCTGCATTATAGTTTGCTATTTATTTTTTCCAAAAATCATTTCTAGGTACATAAGTATCTATTTAATCAGAGAAACACAAAAAAAATTCCAAGATTCAACCACTAGCTAGGAACGGTCATTCCCGCTGTTTTGACCGCATTTTGGAACGGGCATAAAAAATTCAAAAAAATCAAAAAATTGGGAAACCTTCGCGTTGTGTCATCATATGTGGCCAAGTTCCCAGGAAAAATAATAAACTTGTAATATGGCAATTATTTTAAAAAAGTGTTCTCAGAAACGAGCTATCATGTGTGGAGATCAATGTCTTTCAAGCCAAATGATCAATCTTATGGCCACATTCATGGCATAGTTTGTTCAAATGATCTCATATTATGCACAAGGGTGCATATTGGATGGCAAACAATGTTGCCTAAGGAAGTTTTCATTTTCGTTGGACGAAAAAACCATTTTCCATTTTTCGAGTGCCCGAAAGGAGGTTTTTTTGTGAAGGAACTACCAAATAATTGTTGCAAAATTGGACCAAATCATTTTTATAAAATACTAGGCCATGTTTAATGCACAATTGACCAAATGGTTGGGTGTAAAAAATTTTGATCCACCTCTCGTGAAAAAGACAAATTTCTGCCGATTTAGTTGGAAGCGGGTCAAATTTGAACTGCAGCTGCATTATAGTTTGCTATTTATTTTTTCCAAAAATCATTTCTAGGTACATAAGTATCTATTTAATCATAGAAACACAAAAAAAATTCCAAGATTCAACCACTAGCTAGGAACGGTCATTCCCACCGTTTTGACCGCATTTTGGAACGGGCATAAAAAATTCAAAAAAAAATCAAAAAATTGGGAAATCTTCGCATTTGTGTCATCATATGTGGCCAAGTTCCTAGGAAAAATAGCAAACTTGTAATACGGCAATTATTTTAAAAAAGTGTTCTCAGAAACGAGCTATCATGTGTGGAGATCAATGGCTTTCAAGCCAAATGATCAATCTTATGGCCACATTCATGGCATAGTTTGTTCAAATGATCTCATATTGTGCACAAGGGTGCATATTGGAATGGCAAACTATGTTGCCTAAGGAAGTTTTCATTTTCGTTGGACAAAAAAACCATTTTCCATTTTTTGAGTGCCCGAAAGGAGGTCTTTTTGTGAAGGAACTACCAAATAATTGTTGCAAAATTGGACCAAATCATTTTTATAAAATACTAGGCCATATTTAATGCACAATTGACAAAATGGTTGGGTGTAAAATTTGAACTGCAGCTGCCTCATAGTTTGCTATTTATTTTTTCCAAAAATCATTTCTAGTTACATAAGTACCTATTTAATCATAAATACATTGTTTGGTGGTGATACGTCGAGGTTTGGGCGGTGGCCGAGGGCCCCAACTCTAGAGCGCGTAAACTCGCATGCCCGTCGCGTGGTCACCGCGTGACCGTGGCGTTGCCATGTGTTCTGGGCAGCCTAGGCATGTCTAGTGGGTTGAGCACTCCCCAGGTAGGTGCTAGGAACAAAATTACAACATAAGATTCTCACGAGGAGACCGATCAATGCTCAAACATGAATTAGCGGCCAAGTGTTTGATTAGGGGTACGGGAAATGTACATGGCTAATGGGCGTGAGTTTTGGCTGAGGATGATCAGTTACTAAGAAGACTGTCTTCACAAATTTTCAGCTCAAAAGGAGGAACCTAGGTGGTACTTGCTTTGCAAACCACCACACTGGACATAAATACGAATGTTGAAGCTCGGCTCAAAATAATGAATGGATTGAGCTGGCATTTGGTGGAGGATGGTTATTTGGGCATAGGAAAGTACTGTAGAAAATGGATACTCTTTGGACATGCCAAAGTGGTACTTCCTTCACAAACTGTTACTCTGAATAGAATAGGAAAATGAATATTTTTGAATTATTTTTGAACTAGGCAAGGAAGGTTTTTACATATTTTACGAAGATATGACCCAAAGAATTTATGAGATTTTTTTGGGAATTTTGGGAATGACAGAAATATAGGTTGCTTCACAACCTAGGGCAAAAACTGCCACATGGACATGACACATAGGCAAAACTGATGAGGTGGCGCCTAGTCATAGCAACCCACCACAATTTACAAGGCTATGACCATCTATATTGGTTGTTAACAACTAGAAATAAGGCAGCGGACTAGCGCTATTAGCTTTATGACCATTTCATGTAAGGAAATTATGACCTTTCTGACCAAAATGGTCGCGATGGTTTAGGGTGTGGAGCCCCTCGAACAGCTTTTGACCAATTGGTCTCAAATGGTCATAAATCTATGACCAATTCTTCCAGGGTCACTGACAGAAGGTCATAAGTTGACATATTTCTTGTAGTGCTAGCAGCCGGCTTCATTATGGAAGTGTTTTTCCCAGAGTGGCTAGCAAACCCAGTACTGGTGCTGAAGAAGAACAAGCAGTGGCGGATGTGTATCGACTACACAAGCCTCAATAAAGCCTGTCCCAAGGACCCATTCGCTCTACCGAGAATTGATCAGGTGATAGACTCCACAGCCGGATGCGAGCTGTTGAGTTTCTTGGATGCATATTCTGGATATCACCAGATCAAGTTGAACCCGGCTGACAGACTGAAGACCGCCTTCATCACGCCGTTTGGTGCCTTCTGCTACCTGACCATGACGTTCGGCTTGAGGAATGCCGGCGCCACCTTTCAGCGTTGCATGCAGAAGTGCCTCCTCAAGCAACTCGATAGAAATGCCCACGTCTACGTGGATGACGTGGTGGTGAAGACGGAAAAACGTGGAACACTGTTGGAAGACCTCAAGGAAACCTTTGAGAACCTGCGCCGATTCCAGATCAAGCTCAACCCCGAGAAGTGCGTCTTCGGAGTACCAGCCGGCCAGCTCCTTGGTTTCCTGGTCTCCGAACGCGGCATAGAGTGCAACCCTGTGAAGATCAAGGCCATCGAGAGGATGGAAGCACCCAGACGACTGTTAGATGTGCAGAAGTTCACCGGCTATTTGGCGTCCATCAGCCAATTCGTCAGTCGGCTGGGCGAGAAGGCTCTACCCTTATATCAGCTCATGAAAAAGATGACCTTTTTTGAGTGGACTCCCAAGGCGGACGAGGCTTTTCTCCAACTAAAGAAAATGTTGACTACGCCCCCTGTGCTGGCGGCCCCGACTCCCAAAGAGCCCATGCTCCTATACATTGCCGCCACCAGCCGGGTAGTCAGCACAGTAATTGTAGTTGAGCGCAAGGAGGAAGGCAAGGCGCTACCTGTCCAGAGACCGGTATATTACCTGAGCGAAGTACTGTCAGCCTCCAAGCAGAACTACCCCCACTACCAGAAGATGTGCTACGGCGTGCACTTTGCCGCCAAGAAATTGAAGCCCTACTTCCAGGAGCATCCAATCACTATAGTCTGCACAGCCCCACTTGCCAAGATCATCGGAAGCCGAGATGCTTCTGGCCGAGTGGCCAAATGGGCCATTGAGCTGCCTCCCTACACCATCTACTACCAGCCCCGCACGGCCATCAAGTCGCAAGCACTGGCCGATTTCCTCGTCGACTGGGCTGAGACCCAGTACCTGCCACGAGCGCCCGACTCCAGCCATTGGTGGATGCATTTCGACGGCTCCAAGATGCGCACCGGCTTGGGAGCCGACATCGTCCTCACTTCCCCCAAAGGCCATAAGCTCAGATATGCGCTGCAGATCCATTTTGCCGCCTCCAACAACGTGGCCGAGTACGAGGCGCTCATTCACGGGCTCCGGCTCGCCAAAGAACTCGGCATTCGTCGGATCCTGTGTTATGGCGACTCTGACTTGGTGGTCCAACAATCATCTGGCGATTGGGACGCCAAGGATGCAAACATGGCGAGCTACCGCTTCCTTGTGCAGTAACTCAGCGGATACTTCGAGGGGTGTGAGTTCCTCCACGTGACAAGGAACGACAACGACCAAGCAGACGCCTTGGCACGAATCGGCTCCACCCGCCAAGCAATACCATCCGGCGTCGCCCTTCGGCGCCTACTCAAGCCGTCTATCAAGCCTTCACCAGAGTCAGACTCAATCTTTGTGTCGGCTCCACCCGAAGAAGTCGGATCTGACTCCAAGAACGCTGCAGTCAAAGCCGGCCCGGGGACTTCAGAACCCGGCCCGGGGACTGCGGTGACCGGACCAAAGACTCCAGAACTCGGCCCGGGGACTGCTCCAGTCAGCCCGGGGACTTCGTCAAGTCAGCAAGCGGCCGCGGACTCCAACCCACCACCTCCCAGCCCAGCCGCCCTTGTCCAAGTCACAATAGTGGCAACTGAAGAAATAGCAGCACCCTCATGGGCTCATCCCATCCTCAAGTTCCTAGTAAACAAAGAGCTGCCAACTGATGAAATCTTGGCTCGGCAAGTACAACATCGAGCGGCAGCCTACACCACAGTCAACAGAGAGCTGGTCAGGCACAGCGTCACTAGTGTCTACCAACGCTGCGTCGAGGCAGAACAAGGCCAAGCAATTCTCAGAGATGTCCATGAAGGCGAGTGCGGTCACCATGCGGCTTCAAGAGAACTCGTCGCCAAAGCCTTCCGGCATGCTTTTTCTGGCCAACTGCCCTAGAAGAGGCCAAGGAATTAGTCCAAAAATGCAAGGGGTGCCAGATGTTCCATTCCAAGCCGCTTCAACCAGCTTCCGCACTCAAGACCATCCCCATCGCCTGGCCCTTTGCGGTTTGGGGCCTGGACATGGTGGGACCATTCAAGACGGCACGAGGTGGCTTAACTCATCTACTTGTCGCGGTGGACAAGTTCACCAAGTGGATAGAAGTGAAACCCATCAAGAAGTTGAATGGTCCGACTACAGTGACTTTCATCGCCGATATCACGACTCGGTACGGCATCCCACACAGCATCATCACCGACAATGGCACAAATTTTGCCAAAGGCGCCTTGGCCTGTTTCTGCGCGACGCAGGGCATCCGACTGGACTTAGCGTCCGTTGCCCATCCGCAGTCAAACGGCCAGGTGGAGCAAGAAAACGGCCTCATCTTATCTGGCATCAAGCCTCGACTGGTCGAGCCGCTGGAGCGATCGGCCGGCTGCTGGCTTGAGGAGCTGTCGGCCGTCCTCTAGAGTCTGCGCACAACTCCAAACAAGTCAACCGGCTTCACACCCTTCTTCCTCGTCTACGGTGCCGAAGCCGTCATCCCGACGGACATAGAGTTCGACTCCCCGCGAGTCACCACGTACACCACGGAAGAAGCAGAAGAAGCACGTCAAGACGGCGTCGATCTGCTGGAAGAGAGCCGGTTGTTGGCACTCAGCCGGTCCAGCATCTACCAGCAGAGTCTGCGCCGATACTACAACAGGATGGTCAGGCCAAGATCTTTCCAAGAGGGCGACCTTGTGCTCCGACTGATCCAGCGAACAGCCGGCCAGCACAAGTTGTCGGCGCCTTGGGAAGGCCCCTTCATTATCAGCAATGTGCTAGGAAACGACTCCTACTACCTGATCGACGCTCAGAAGCCCCGAGAATGCAAGAGGGACGACTCCGGCAAAGAGACAGAACGCCCGTGGAATGCAAATCTTCTCCGAAGATTTTACAGTTGATGCAGTATGTATCACGCTACCCTTTGTATTTAAGTACCAAGACTTTGGGCCCCCCGAGACGAGCTCGGGGACTCCCCTTTCTTTTGTTATCTGTATGATAAGAACTATGCCTTCGAGTATATTACTCTTTGTTAATGCCGCTTGGCACCGGGCTTGACTAGTCGGCCCGGGGACTCGCCGCCTCGCGCTATGAGGTGCTTCCCGCAGTCAGACAAGTAGTGTGTGGTGCCTAAGCCGTCTCCTGTCAAAAGCTGCAGCTCGCAGAGCGACTGTTTGGTAGGCAGGAGTAAGGAAGAACGGGCGCCACACGAAAAATGGCTAAGGACCCAAAGCACAAACATAGCTTAAGACGGTTTCCAGCAACTTTCAAGCAAAAGCCGACTCATGAGTAGTCGGCTTACCGCTTTCTACTAGCCTCTATTAAGGAAAGCTGACTCTTTAGTAGTCGGCTTACCGCTTTCTATCCAACTTGTTAAAAAGACTCTAAAATGGCCGAGTACTTGCCTTCCTAAATTAGCCAAGTGTTTGATCCAGCGGCAGTCCGCAGACCGGTTGTCCGACTGGCAAGGCGGCGACTAAGGGAAGGAGGCAAAGGGAAAAGCCAAAAGAGCAATGAGCAAGGAAAGATAGAACTCGGATAAATATTTACATAGGCCCTTGGCCGAATATTCAAGAAGAAGTTCAAGATACACCCCGCGGGTGGAATTGTTCGAATTAACAAAGTTTTCGAAAGACTATTAAGGCAGATAAAGCGAAGGCAAAGACGGCAGCCTAGGTAGCGGCATCCGGGTTCGGAGGGTCGGAGGAGATGGCGGTGTCAGGCGCCGGGGCGGCCGGCTAGGCAGTCTCGGCTTGATCGTCTCTGGCGGCAGTCGCCTTCTCCGGACGCGGTTCATTGCTGGAGGCGTGGTCGAGCTGAGGCTGGTCGCCCGCCCCGTCTTCTGGTGCCTCCGTCTCGCCTTCTTCCTCCGCCTCGTCTTCATCCTCGGTGCTGGAGCCAATCACCTCTGCCGAGTCCTCGTCGTAGTCCGGGTTCATCCCGAACCACTCCGGCGGCACCTCCTCGCCGCCTGCAGCCCGCTCAGGGACGAAGAAGCTGGTATCTGTGTAGTCGGCAATCGCCGCCGCACGCTCGACGAGGGCGCCCTCCACAGCCACCAGCTTAGCCTGGGCCTCTGACCGGAACGCGGCCAGCCGGTCCAGGTCCAGCCCCAGATACCACACCTTGACAAATTCCAAGGCTCGGCATGCTTCGGCCCGGGCCGAGGAGCCCTTCCAGGCTTCAAGACGGCCAGCTGCGACTTCCAGCCAGTCGGCAGTCCGACTGGCAGTGCGTAGAACCAGCGCGTCTGGGCACAGAGCGGCAACCGCCTGGGCGCCGGCACGCTGAAGCCGGCGCATCAACTGATGGGCCGGCAGAAGGCGGGCTTCAATACTCAGAAGCTGCTCGTCGATGGTCAGGGGGGCGTTAGCAGCGATCTCCGCGCCATTTGCCCTCCGTGCCTCGCGATCAGCCTCGACGGCCTGTGTGACTGCCTGCGAGTGGCCAGGGAAGAAGTCTGCCAAGACAAAAAAGAAACAAGTCAGAGGCAAGAGTTGGCCCAACCCATAGTCGGCGGCTCAAAGGAAACCAAGAAACTCACCATCGACGATGTTCTCGATCTCATGGAAGCCCGAAGTCAGATGCGCCTCCTTGTCGGTCCAGGAGGAGCGCTCGCTCTCGAACTCGGCCAGGAGCGCAGCCTCTTTCTTATCTGCCTCCTGCTGCGCCTTCTTGAGCAGCTCCTTTTGCTCCGCCAGCTGCGCAACCAGCAGACATGCTCTGTGACAAGCTTGCTGCACTCCTCCCCCTTGGCGCGCAAGGCGGTGTTGTCCTCGCCCAGCTGCTTCTGAAGAGTGGCGTTGGCCTCTGAAGAAGAAAAAAGAAAAAGACGATAAGTCGTCAACAAAGAAAGTCGCTGAGAAGATCCGGCCCGACTGCTCAGCAGTCAGCCCGAATCTCGGGGACTACAGCCCGCGGGTGCGCCAGCGCGCCCCTGCGAAAAAGAAGAAGGACTCACTCCGGCTCTCTGACAAGTCGGCAGTCCACTTGCCCAGCTCCTCAACATTGTGGTTGAAGGCAGTAGCGCGGAGGTTGTGATACTCCTGTAATAAGCATTTCAGATAAAGTTAAGTATTTAGAACTCGCTAGAGGGAGTTCTGGGCCGCCTGCTCAGCAGTCGGCCCGAAACTCGGGGAGTACACCCAGTGGGTGCGCTGGCGCGCCCCCACAGAGAAGAACAAGAAAAACAAGATTCAAAAGAAGAAGTCATACTCGGACGGCCATTCGCGATGCCGGATGCGCCCTGGTGCAGTTTTGGAGGGTGTCGCCCTCGGCTCGCAGCTTCGCCTGGACGTCCAGAAGCGCCTGGTTCAGTGGACCTGTGCCGCATCCGCGCATCCACCCAACGGGCGCGGCGCTCGTCGCCTCGGCGTCTGGGCTGGCCGAGCTGGCGGCACTGGTTTCCAAGGGTCGCGGCGCCGAAGTCGCCCTCTCAAGGAGGCGACGCACTCGCGAGGCAACTTGGAGGAGCAGCCTCGCCTCGGACTCGTCCGCAGTCGGCGGCTCCAGCGGGCCCACCGGCTGTTTTCCACGCGTGCTCCTAGACGGTGGCGGAGGCGGCGGTGGCGGCACGAGCGTGTCCGACATGGAGGCCTCGCCGCTTTCCTTCTCCACGACAGGTTTCTCGGTGCCGGCTTCTCCAGTCTGCCCCGTGAACTCCGGGGGCAGCGGCGCGGAGGTCAGCGGGATGACGAACAACGCCGATTGGTGGTGCGCGGCTTCCTCGGCTCGCCGCCTTGCTGTAACAGCGGTTTCGGCCTCTTCCAGTTTTTTCTGGGCGGAGGCCGCCGCCTTCTTAGCTCCGCTTTCTCTAGGCGGTCGGCCTCCTCCTCGTCGCGCTTCTCCCGCGCGTTTCGCTCCGTCGCCTCCCGGAGGTCGGCGGTGGGGTCAACCCGCCGAGTGCTGGCGGACGTCTCCGCCGACCCCATGATGGAGGGGGCGGCGACCCTTTCAAGGGTAAGAGGAGCCCTGAAGCAAGGAGGGGGTGTAAAAGACTTGGACAGAATTCACCAAAGGAAAATAAGGTGAAGGCAGAAACACTTACGCAGAGACCAGTGGCGGCCTCTTCACTTCCTTGCGGAAGCGGTTGGCCTTCACGGCCGCCTCCTCCCGTTTGGTCGCGGTGGCCGCCCCCTTGAACTTCCTCGGCTTGCCGCCGTGTGAACTCGGCCCGGTCTGGCGCCTCTTCACGCCGCCTTGGCCGGCCAGGCCGGCAGAGGAACTCGCACCCGGCAGGCCGACCCTCGGCTAGCGGTGTGGGCGACTTCCCCTTCGACATCGTCTTCAGGCCAGTCGGCGAAGGTGGCCGAGGGCCTGAAGCCGCCTCCCGCTCCCCCTCCTCCGCCTTCGGCGTTGGCCTCCATCGCCGCCGCCCCCAAGTCGGGGTCATCGATGTCGGTCACCGCTCGGTCAGGGACGAATTCACAGAGCGGTCTTTTGACGCCGGCTGCAGGCTGAATGAGGGGATTCTGACTCAAAGAAACCGAAACGATCAGAAGTCGGATTCAGCTACAAAGAAAACAGAGCAACAAGAAATGCGACTTACCGCCAGAGGGGGGTTGGCGCACGAGTACGGCTCCTCGTCGAACTGCCAGTCCGCCGCAAGCTCGCAGTTTGCGATATGGTTCACCATGTTCGCCACTTCCGCACGCGCCATGTCCCTGGTGCACATCCGACTCGGGTCCCGGTGGTCGCTCATCTGATTGATCAGATGAGGCCGGCCTTGGAGAGGGAGGACTCGGCGCGCCATGAAGGCAGCCAGCAAGTCGGCTCCAACCAGGCCCTCCGACTGCGTCAGAACTTGGAGTCGCGCTACGGCGGTGGCTCCAGCGGGAGTTAGCGTCGGTGGGACCAGCTGGGGAGCCTCCCAGCCGGTGCACCGGCTTCATAAGGCGGCAGATTGACCCAGTCATCGTCTGGGGCGACGTTCTTCACGTAAAAATAAGACCGCTGCCACATCTTCACCGACTTGATCAGCGGGATGGAGGGAAACGGATTGTCGGCTGTCGTTCGCCGCATCGCGATGAAGGCGCCGCACTGGGCCGGCACGCCGGCGACGTGCGTGCCGAGCTTGGATTGGAAGAATTCTCCCCACAGCTCGATGGTGGGGAGAACACCGAGGAAGCCTTCGCATAGGGTGGCGAAGGCAGCCAGCAGCACCACCGTGTTCGGCGTGAGGTGGTGCGGCTGGAGCCCGTGGAACTCCAAAAAGGAGCGAAAGAAGCCGCTCGCCGGCAGCCCCAGGCCGCGCATGAGGTGCGAGCGGAAAATGACCCGCTTTCCCTCCTCCGGTGCCGGCGATATCTCCCTCGCCGGTGCGGCGCGGGCTCGCACGAGGTTTGCACCGGGGAAGCGGCGCGTCCTGCGAAGAAACTCGATGAGGTCATCATCCACTTCGGAGCCGTCCCACACGCCAGAGCACACGGCAGGAGCCGCGGCGGAAGAGGAAGAGCTCATCACGGCAGGCGCGGCGTGGTTCGGCACGACGGCGGCAAGAAGGAGACAGGAAGCAGAGGAGGCAGGAGGAGGCGGGGGAGCAGGGAAGATGGGCGCGCGTGCTTCGCCGCTCCTCTCCCCCCTCCTACTTATTGCCTCGTAGGCTGAGAAGCCTATGGAGCAGACGTGGGATTAACTGCGCCCGGGACCCCATGCCCCCCCCCCATGATTTACCCCACGAAGTTATTGCGCGCAGTAACAAAGTGGGAAACCCAACCGTCCGCACGGCCGCAACAGATCCGTTCGCATTCCGAGGCACGGTAGTGGTGGGCCCCGCTTGAAGGCATGTCCCGTCGCGCGCGTGGGTAGGCAGACTGTCCTCGCCGCGTGGCACCAAGCGACGGGGCCGTGGCGGGCGACCGCGGGCAAGCGTATCAGGCACGCCGCCTGGTTTCCCGCCGCGACGTTCGAACTCCTTGGGGAGCGAGGCGGCCCTCTGCGAGTCCGATTCCGGATAGTCGGCCTGAAGGAAGGCGGCAAGCAAAGCCCAGATCCCACCACCAGAAGAATGAAACTGTTGAAGCCCCACGACGCATTATCTGCGGAGCCTCACCAGCTTCGGGGACTACTGTCGGAGTAACGGGCCACAGGTAGGCTAACCCGAGCCCCATAACATTTCAAGACATTGGGACAGGCTGCGCCCCTCATGCCGAGTCCCAGGGATGACCCCAAGATATGTCGAGTCCCGGGAACTACTCCAAGATACGCCAAGTCCCAGGGACGACTCCAAGATACGCCGAGTCCCAGGGACGACTCCAAGATAAGCCGACTCTCGGCTGACGACTTACAGAGAAGCCGACTGAGGGTAGTCGGCTCGCGACTCCAACCACCCCCTACCTTCGCCGCGATGAACAGGGCGGGGAACGGTCATAGCGTGGCCGTCTCTACCCTGCCTATGAAGGACCAGCATGGCTAAAGTGCGCCATATCGCTGGAGATCTCCATCGTGGCGCGGCACTGTTGCCATGACGGCCCTAACCTCAGCCTTCATGGGCGGCGCACTGTGCCCACGACACCTGCCTGTACGACCCGAGGACGGCAGGACCGCCTGTCAGCGGGTGGACAGAAGACGGCAAGAGCGCCCTGAAGCCGGACCCGTGGGAGTCGGCCCCCTGGAGTCGGCCGGTCCCTCCCACGGGCCCCGCACGCCATTAATCAGACAAGACGGAGAATGGCGACAGTGAACGCCCGCCAGACGGCAGCACTGTTGCCATGACCTCATGACCAAGCCAGCGCCATCAGAAGCACCGCTACAGTACCAGGCCTGTCCGCGGGTCCCACCAGTCGGCGGGCCCCAGTAGTCAGCGGAGAAGACGACGGCCTGAGAGACAGACGGCTGGGACCCGCGCCCAGCTGGATTACCATTGTACCCCTGGGGGGTAGGCCTATATAAACCCCTGGGAAGCCCATGCAAAGGGTTCGGATCGATATAGCACTAGACCCTAGAACATAGGAAGGAGAGAGCTAGCCTTGCCCTCTCCTACCTCCAGAAATAGCTCTAGGAGCACCATTGTACTCACTTTGCCATAGTGACCATGCGGAGACCCCGCAGAGCAGCAGTAGGGGTGTTATCTCCACGGAGAGCCCTGAAGCTGGGTAAGATCTGCCGGCGTGCATGTCTTCACCTCATCCCGCTTCCAGGCACCGTCTACGTTCTACTCGCTCCCACCATGATAAGCCATCCTTTGGCATATGTCGTACCCAACCCCCAACAAATACCAAGACTGGGATGACATGTAGAGAGTGAGTACTAAGTACTACATTGGATTTGACATGTCCCCAAGAGTAAAGATATGCAATGAATTTAGATGATTTCTTTCCCTTAGATGTCTTGCTCCCCCTGAATCTAGCATGGGATACTGGGAGAAGATAGGGAACAGAAAATCAGAGCTGAAAGATATAAATGAACAGAGCTAATGCAAGCTAATGCAAATAAGCACATATGAACATGGCTTTCCGCTCAAGAAGACATGTGGAAACTCTCCTCTTGAACACCAAGCATCTGGGATCCTTGAGAAATACTTTCTACTAGTATTCTCTCCCCCTGGAGATCTCTCTCTCTCTCCCCCTGAAGGATCTCTCTCTCCTTCTCTGATGTGATCTCTTTCTCCCCCTTTGACATCAATTTCCAAGAAGGGCTTGATAAAGATGTAATCTCTCTCTCCCCCTCTGGAATTTATCGTGAATGGGTTTGATCCTTGAGTCACAACATAAATCAATGATAAAAATGTGATGCTTGTAGAGGACAAGATTCATTGAGTGAAGTTGGATCAGAAGAAACACAGAATAAGTGGCAAACTTTTTTTCCTGTTGTGAACTCGGTGGCACCGAGTTGTAGGCTTCGGTTGCACCGAATGGATTCGGTTGGACCGAAAACAACAAATCGGTGAAACCGAATTCATCGCAGAGAAAACACTTGTCACCTCAGCTCACTAGACGAATAAGATCTCACAAAGATTTGCAAGGAATTTACTGAATGATATGCAATGAACTGGATGCAGAAAATGTAGAGCAAACAGAAAGAAATCTAGGTGAAGTTTTTTTTTGAAAGGGGAAACAAATATGCATCAGACAAATGCAAAAAAACATAGAAAAGAACACAAAAGAACTTCATCTAGGGATGGTCAGCGACAAAGTCACCTATGTTAGAGTATATTGACTTAGGAGTCAAGTGAGATCACTTGATCATGGCTCATACTCATCGTTTAAGCTCAAAATGGGGTTGCCATTTTTCATTTAAGCATATTCACATCTTGTCGAGTTGCTTTAACTCATGACTTGGAGTAAAGCTTCTCTAATATGGAATGACATACCTTGGTTGGTGGTGTTGTCCATGTAGTTGAACTTGTGTGGGTTGCTCAAGGTTGATGTAGCTCATCAAGAATTTGGAGCACCACTTGAAATTTGAGTCCATCTACCTACATGGGTTAGTTCTTGCAAGGAAGAGAACTTGTGTATCCAAAAATGACAATTATGAAGCTCAACATAGAATTTGTCAAAGGATATGTTCGAATGGTTTCGTGCTTCCTTGTCTTCAACCACCTTTGTATAGAGACTTGGTGATGTACAGATTGCTCAAGATGTGAGTAGGTTACAATCTCATGGAATTTGATTCAACCAAGTACCTACATGGGTTAGATAACATGCAAGATGCAAATATATCCAAGATATATGATTTTCATCATAAGAGAAATATCAAGAATTAGTCGTAAGCTCATGTCTTGCATGTATCCAATGGAGTTTCTACTCCAAGTTTGCAGCATCAATGATGTTCAATTATCCTCTTAACCTGCAAAACACTTTCTCATCAAGAGGTTTAGTGAATATATACGCTAATTTCTTTTCGGTGCGAACATGCTTAAGATCAATGTCACCCTTAGCAACATGATCTCGAATGAAATGATGACGAACTTCAATATGCTTAGTTCGAGAATGTTGCACAGGATTATGACCAATTTTGATAGCACTTTCATTGTCACAAAGCAATGGAACATGTTTCACATATATCCCATAATCTTTAAGAGTTTGGGTCATCCAAAGTAAGTGAGCACAACATGAACCAGCGGCAATGTATTCCGCTTCGGCGGTGGATAAGGATACCGAGTTTTGTTTCTTGAAGGACCAAGACACAAGAGATCTACCAAGAAATTAACAAGTACCCGAAGTGGACTTTCTATCAACCTTGTCTCCGGCATAGTTCGAGTCGGAGTAGCCAACAATATCGAAAGAGGCCCTCTTAGGATACCAAATGCCAAAGTTTGGTGTATGGATTAAGTATCTCACTATCCTTTTCACGGCCTTAAGATGACATTCTTTAGGAGCAGCTTGATATCGTGCACACATGCACACACTTAGCATGATATCGGGACGTGAAGCACATAGATATAACAATGAACCAATCATAGAGCGATAAACCTTTTGATCAACCAGTTCACCATCTTTGGTTAAGTCAAGATGTCCACTAGTAGGCATGGGTGTAGTCATACCTTTGCATTCTTGCATATTGAACTTCTTGAATAAGTCCTTGGTGTACTTTGTTTGAGAGAGAAAAGTACCTTCCTTAGTTTTCTTGATTTGCAACCCAAGAAAGAATTTGAGTTCACTCATCATAGACATCTCAAACTTCTCCGACATTAGCTTCCCAAACTTTTCACTAAAATGAGGGTTGTTGATCCAAATATAATATCATCAACATAGATTTGGCACACAAGTAGTTCACCATTAACCCTTTTAGTAAAAAGAGTAGAATCAATTTTCCCAATTTCAAAGCCTTTTTCAATAAGGAACTTGGTCAAGCAATTATACCATGCTCTAGGAGCTTGTTTAAGACCATAAAGAGCTTTGTGAAGTTTGTAAACATGATTGGGTTTCTTAGGATTCACAAAGCCGGGAGGTTGCTTAACATAAACTTCCTCCTCTATTTCACCATTTAGAAAAGCACTTTTAATGTCCATTTGGTACAAGGTGATATCATGGTGATTAGCATCGGCAAGTAAGATGCAAATGGACTCAAGTCTAGCAACGGGGGCGTAAGTCTCGCCATAGTCCATACCTTCAACTTGTGTGTAGCCTTGGGCGACGAGACGTGCTTTGTTGCGAACTACTTGTCCATCTTCATCTTGCTTGTTGCGAAACACCCATTTGGTACCGATGATGTTGTGGTTGTTGTCGGGCTTCTCAACCAATGTCCAAACTTGGTTCCTCTCAAAGTTGTGTAGCTCTTCATGCATAGCATTTATCCAATCCGGATCTTCCAATGCTTCTTCGACCTTCATAGGTTCAATGCTAGAGATGAAATAATAGTTTTCACAAAAGTTAGCTAGACAAGTTTTAGAGCGAGTGATTCTCCCGGTTTGAATATCATTCTAGATTGGTTCGATGGGATGGTCTTTAGCAATTCTTGCTCAAACTCGTGAAAGCTTTTGGCTGGATCTTTGTTGAACATCTTCTTCATCTTGTTCTTCTTCTTGGCCTTCTTCATTGTTGGCATTGTCGTTCTCTTGTCGTGGTGGAGAAGGAGGTTGTTGATGTTCATCTTGATGCACTTCCTCATTTTTTTCATCTTGGTGGGTCCCACTTGTGGATGCTTCCGTATCAACTCTCGGTTCACCTTGTCGTGAAGTAGAAGCTTCCACTTGGACAGACGAGGTACTCTCCTTCACCTCCGTTGGACGAACCTTGCCAATAGACAAGTCTTGGATTGCTTCCGAAGGATCTTTGTCTCCTACATCAATTGGCAATTGCTCTACTTGCGAGCCGTTAGATTCATCAAACTTCACATCTACCGTCTCTTCAACCTTTCGGGTGAAATTGTTGTAGACACGGTAAGTGTGAGAGTTTGAGCCATAACCTAGTAGGAAACCTTCATGAGACTTAGGAGCAAATTTAGAACGACGATGCTTATCAAGAATGTAGCACTTTGAGCTGAATACTCGAAAGTATCCACCTTGGGGTTTGTTACCAGTGAGGAGCTCGTATGCCGTCTTGCCAAGTAGCTTGTGAAGATACAAGCGCTTTGTTGCATGACAAGCTGTCTCAACCGCTTCTTCCCTAAAGTGCTTCGGTGTCCTGTACTCATCAAGCATCGTTCTCGTCATTTCGATGAGCGTCCGGTTCTTCCTCTCAACAACTCCATTTTGTTGAGGTGTGTACGTAGCCGAGAACTCGTGTGAAATCCCTTCTTCGTCAAGAAAGGTGTCCACATTTGCGTTCTTGAACTCCGTTCCGTTGTCGCTGCGAACCTTCTTGATCTTCACTTCAAATTGATTTTGGGCCTTCCTAGCGAAGATTTTTAAGATCTTCTGAACCTGCGATTTATCATCGAGAAAGAACACCCACGTAAATCTTGAAAAATCATCAACTATAACTAGACCAAAAGAATTTCCACCGAGACTCTTGTAGGAGTTGGGACAAAAGAGATCCATGTGAAGTAGCTCGAGTGGCCTCTTTGTGGTCATGATGTTCTTCACGGGATGCCTTCCTCCAACCTGTTTACCTGCTTGACAAGCACTGCAAAGTCTATCCTTATCAAATATGACATCATTAACTCCAAGGATATGATTTCCCTTAATAAGCTTGTCAAGGATTCTCATGCCAACGTGACCTAATCGTCTATGCCATAACCAACCTTTTGAGGATTTAGCAATGAAGCAAGTTTTAGGTTGAGCCTTTTTAGTGAAATCAACAATGTATAGATCACCTCTATGTATGCCGGTAAAGACCATTTTATGATTGTCTCGACGAAACACTTGGCAATCTACTTCAGTAAATAGGACATTGAAACCGAAATCAGCAAGTCTAGATACTGAAAGTAAGTTGTATCCAAGAGATTCAACGAGCATAACATTTTGAATGGAGCTATCATGTGATATGGCCACCTTACCGAGGCCAACCACCTTACCCTTTGAGTTGTCACTGAAAGTGACATACTTTCGAGGACTATCATTATCAGCAAGCTCACGAAACATGTCTTTATCTCCGGTCATGTGGTCGGTACATACACTATCAAGAACCCATTCCTTTCCTCCTGACATATATCCCCAAAGATTTGCCATAAGACCAAAATGTCTCATTGCATCATCAAGATCGAAGTCACTATCATCATCCTCATCATAGTATCCATGTTCAACATCGTCATGTGGTGGATCAAGTCCTAGAGAGGGTGATTCATTAGAGTGAGTTTGACAATGATCTTGCTTATGAATTTTTATAGCTTCGGAAATAATATCACTAATAATACCAACATTTCCTTTGGCATGCATAAGGTTTGTAAGCTCAAATAGACGATCACCAAACATAGGATCACTAGTATTCATCTTACTCAAAGCAATAGACTTATGGAGAATTTCATCTAGATTTTTCAATGAATAATCTGGAAATTGTTCCTCAAGAAATTTCCATATAGTGTAGGCACACTTAAGAGTAGGCAGTTTTATAGTCAAGTTTCTAGGCAAGCCTCTAGTGATAAGATTAACAGTTCTAACATTCCTAATCATGTCAATAGACTCATCAAGAGTAGGATGCATAGGATCAACACAAGGTGCGCAAGGACTAGCAATGTACTTGTTCAAATGATATTGATTGAAGATTACAAGCATCTCATTTTTTCACTCATGAAAATACTCTCCATCAAGAATAGGCACTCTATGTCTAAGTCTCCCCAAAGTAGACTCATCCGTCTTCCTCCAATGGTGATTAAACCAAGGCAATGGAGACCAATGCTCTGATACCACTTGTAGGACCTTGAGAAGAGGTGTCTAGAGGGGGGTGATTAGACACTAAGTAGCAAAGTTGCAGTTTTTAAATTTCCTTAAATTTAAGTGGAGTTTAGGCACAAGTTTAACATTCACAACATATAGCAAGCAAGCATGCAAGAGTATATGAGCAGCGGAAAGTAAAGCATGCAACTTGCAAGAATGTAAAGGGAAGGGTTTGGAGGATTCAAACGCAATTGGAGACACGGATGTTTTGGGCGTGGTTCCGATAGGTGGTGATATCGTACATCCACGTTGACTATCCACGGAGGGTAACAGTTCCGCGAGTCCACGGAGGGCTCCAGCCACGAAGGGTCCACGAAGAAGCAACCTTGTCTATCCCACCATGGCCGTCGCCCACGAAGGACTTGCCTCACTAGCGGTAGATCTTCACAAAGTAGGCGATCTCCTTGCCCTTACAAACTCCTTGGTTAAACTCCACAATCTTGTCGGAGGCTCCCAAGTGACATCTAGCCAATCTAGGAGACACCACTCTCCAAGAAGTAACAAATGGTGCATTGATGATGAACTCCTTGCTTTTGTGCTTCAAATGATAGTCTCCCCAACACTCAACTCTCTCTCATAGGATTTGGATCTGGTGGAAAGAAGATTTGAGTGGAAAGCAACTTGGGGAAGGCTAGAGATCAAGATTCATATGGTAGGAATGGAATATCTTGGCCTCAACACATGAGTAGGTAGTTCTCTCTCAGAAATAGGATTCTGGAAGTGTATGTTTGTTATGATGGCTCTCTCCATGAATGAAGATGAGGTGGAGGGGTATATATAGCCTCCACACAAAATCTAACCATTACACACAATTTGCCAAACTCGGTGGGACCGAATTGAGAAACTCGGTCGGACCGATTTAGCAAATTTAGTGACCATTAGGATTTTCGGTGGGACCGAAATGCAACTCGGTAGGACCGATGTGGTTAGGGTTAGGGCATAACATAATCGCGGTGAGACCGATTACACAAACTCGTTGAGACCGATTTTGGTAATTAGCTAACCAGAGAGTTGGTCAGGCAAACTCGGTTGGACCGATTACTCAAACTCGGTGGGACCGATTTTGGTAATGAGTCAACCAGGAAGTTTGCATTGTAATCTCGGCAGTAACGATTGCTCAAACTCGGTGAGACCGATTTTGATAATGGACATACACAGAGAGATTACAATCCCATCTCGGTGAGACCGAGATCCCTATCGGTGAGACCGATTTGCCTAGGGTTTGTGGCAGTGGCTAAGACATCCAAACTCGGTGGCGCCGGATAGAAAGAATTGGTGGGGCCAAGTTTGACTTTAGGTTTAGGACATATGTGTGGAAGTGGGAAAGTAGTTGAGGGTATTTGGAGCATATCACTAAGCACTTGAAGCAAGAGGCTCATTAAGCAACACCTCATCCCTCCTTGATAGTATAGGCTTTTCCTATAGACTCAATGTGATCTTGGATCACTAAAATGTAAAATGAAGAGTCTTGAGCCAACCCTTTGTCCTTAGCATCTTGAAGGAGTTCCCACATCCTTTAGGCCATGCCACTCCATTGTTGAACTTATCTGAAACATACTAGATAAAAGTGTTAGTCCAACAAGAGATATGTTGACATTAATTACCAAAACCACCTAGGGAGCACTTGTGCTTTCAGAAGTACATTCACATGAGTATGCTAATTGAAGGGCCAAAATAACCAGGGAACGACATCAATCTGTATCTACGGCTGCTGAAAGAGGAGCTAGACACAATGTGGGAAACGCCAGCCAATATGTGGGATGCCGCAGAGAAAGAATATTTCCCTATGAGATCCGCACTGCTCATGACGGTGCAGGACTATCTCGGTTACGGATATGTCGCGGGGCCGGTGGTCCACGGATTTTCTGGATGCGTTAGGTGCATGGATGACACAATGTATCGCCATCTAGATAGAGATCCAGGGTCTTTCGAAACCGTGTTCATGGGACATCGAAGGTGGCTTCGCGATGATGACTCATGGAGGAAACGCAAGGATCTGTTCGATGGTGAAACCAAACCCCGAAGACGCCCGCGTATGAGGAGCGGCGAGGAAATAGACAAGTTGTTGAAATATTGGAAAGATTGCCCACTGCCGGGAAAGAAGCAAAAGGGGCCAGAGCCAGGAAACAAGCGAAAGGTGCTAGAGCCGCTGCTGAAGGTATGGAAAATGAGGTCTGTTTTCTAGGACTTGCTGTACTGGAAGATCCACCGTGTGCCTCACAGCCTTGATGTCATGCATATCACGAAGAACGTGTGCGAGAGTCTGCTTGGTACCTTTCTCAACATGCCAGAGAGGACCAAAGATGGGCTGAAAGCAAGGGCAGACTTGAAATCAATGGGCATCAGGGAGGAGCTTCACGCTAATGATGATGATGATGAGGCGAAGCGGGACACGGAAAGTCGTCCCAAAGGCAAAAAGGCCAAGAAGACCGGAAATGAATTCCCTCCTGTGTGCTTCACTCTAACTCAGGAGGAGATCGATCAGTTTTTCACCTGCCTCGTAGGAGTAAAACTTCCTTACAGTTACGCGGGGAAGATAAGCAGATACCTAGACTCAGCGAAGCAGAAGTTTAGCGGGATGAAGTCTCACGACTGTCACGTGCTGATGACGCAGATACTTCCAGTTGCAATCTGTGGGATCATGGACGCGCACGTCCGTGAAATGCTATTTGGCCTATGCAACTTTTTCGACGTCATCTCTCGGAAGTCAGTTGGTGTGAGGCAACTCAGAAGGCTACAGGAAGAGATCGTGGTGATACTATGTGAGCTTGAGATGTACATCCCGCCCGCATTCTTCGATGTTATGGTGCATCTGCTGGTCCATATCGTGGAGGATATCATCCAACTCGGGCCGACGTTCCTGCACAGCATGATGCCGTTCGAAAGGATGAATGGTGTCATCAAAGGATACGTTTGCAACATGTCATGTCCAGAGGGAAGCATAGTTAGGGGCATTCTGACTGAAGAGTGCATCTCCTACTGCACGAATTATCTAGGCATCGAGAACCCCGTTGGTCTGCCCGTCAATAGGCACCTCGGCAGGCTTGCTGGATGGGGTCACCCTGAGGGTCGCCACGAAATGCATGTCGACTTCGAGGGTCGACTCGCCGACTTTGAAAGAGCAAACCTAGTCGGGCTACAACACATAACGTGGTCGATCCTTGGGTGGTAGAGCACAAAACCAATATTGAGAAGACGTACAATGACCGAGGCCAACAGAGGACGGAAGGAGATATAATCAAAGAGCACAACTCATGTTTCACGCATTGGTTCAAGCAGAAGCTTCTGTCGTACCCTTTACATGAGGATTCTTCCATGGAAGAACAACTCATATTCTCCTTGTCACAGGACACCGAGCACAACCTGATGATGTATGAGGCGTACGATATCAACGGCTACACATTCTACATCGAGGGAAAGGACATGAGAGCGATGGTTATCAGAACTCTAGGGTAACGATGGAATCCTACACCAGTAACGACAAGGACAGATACTACGTAAGGATCAAGGAGATCTGGGAGATGAGCTACGCTGGAGAGAAGGTCCTGATGTTCCATGTCAGATGGGCCAAGAGCATCATAAAAGAAGACCGGTATTTCACCACCATGGTTATACCCGAAGCCAAATCCAAGACCGCGGGCGCAAACATCACCGCGAAAAATGAGCCATGGGTACTGGCTTCCCAAGTGGACCAATGCTTCTTCATTACCAACCCGTCAAAGCCCAGTCGTGTTATCGTGAGGAGAGGCAAAAGGAAGATCATCGGAATGGATGGAGTCGCCAATGAGCAAGACTTCGACAAGTACGACGACCCGAAGATGGAACATGACGACGACGATGAAGTAACAGCCTACACCACAAGAAGAAGCAGGACCACCCTACTTAAAGGACGTCCGTTCAAGAGAAGAACTCCATTTACGAAAAATAAGGGCAAGAAGATTGTGAACAGATAGCTAGCTAAGATCGATTGTATTTAAGTTGTAGCCTTCATTTCTCGATTGTATTTCATGGGCACTTTTTGAACTCATGAATATTTTTAAATTACATGGGCACTTTTTGAATTCATGAATATTTTTTCAAATTTGATGATATTTTTTCATATTCAATATGAAAAAATATTGAATATTCATGAGGACACTCGATCTCGATCACGCTCCATCTCGATCGCTATCCCCCTCGCCAGATCCCCTTCGCCGCCGAGCACCCCCGCACCCTCCCCCGCTCCACCGCCGACGACGACCCACCGCACCCTCCCCCGCTCCCCTGCCGCCAACGG
>NC_041393.1:55241281-55242729 GCF_002162155.2 Triticum dicoccoides | reverse complement strand
CCTTCCTCTCCGGTAACTTTTAGAACTCCTCCGACCATTGTTTCTGGATTTCTCTCCTCTCTCTCGGGACCCCATCTTCTATGGGTTCTGATGGCGGTGCAACTCTAGATCTGGATTTCTCTCGTGGAGTGGCTTTTGCTGATGAGGTTTTTAGATCTTCTGGTCTCTCCATTCATCCTTTGGAGGGGTCACGTCCTTTTGTTCTGGTGGTTTCTTTTAGCCGGCATGATTTCCGGCTGGATGAAGATTCGGTGGCTGCGGCACTCGAGGCAGCTCTTGGTGGTTCTGCTATTGATCTCATGGTGACTTACATTAAGGATAAAGTTTTCTCTTTTGTGGTGTCTTGCAAGCAAGTGGGATTTCATATTGTTGATTCGCGTTCTTATGCGTGCAACCAATTCAAATGTTATTTTCATCTCTGGGGTAATGGTGGGCCAAATTGGTGGCGTGAGTTTTTGATCTGGAAAAAGGAGTGTGACGCGGAGTGGATTCTTGTCAGACCCTCCAAGCGGCGTGCCGTTCTTTGTATGATGGCAATGCATAAGCCTCCTATCAAGTCTGCGATCAGATCTGGTAATTCATCTCGCAAAAGGTTTTCCTTCGCTACATTTCAGAATTATGATGCATGTAAGGGCTATCGTTATCCTGCTACTCAGAATTGCATTGATTTAGCTGATATCTCCGGTTATGATTTACCCGCGAAGGAACGTGTGGTAATTCACCCCCCGCCGCCGGTGGAGCTTCAGTGGACGGTGGCCTCGCCGTCGATAACTTTTGGCATGGTCGTTCCCATACGATCATCTCTTTCGGAACCACAAGCTCCATCTACGGCGAGATCTCCGGGTGGGTTAGATCCTGTTTTGAATGATGCCATGTTGGGCTCCGATGCCATGTTGGGCTCCGATGCCATGTTGGGCTCTTCGGACTCAGTAATCACTGGTCCATCGCCCACATGCCTCCCCAGGCCTATTTTTCCTCCTCCGACAGTCAGCCCAGTTGCTGTAGAGCCCACTATTGCTGATCTTTCACCTGTTGGGCCTGCTAGCCCTGCTACGCTGGAAATTCCTTCCACTCAAGAGGCCAATGATGCTTTTGAGACCATGGTCAATGACATGGTGGACCAAGTGCTCACGTGTTCTCGCTGCTCTTTGGGGGGCCACCTGTCTGTCAGCTGCTCGGTCTCTATTGGATGTTTGGCCTGTGGGGATCCTGGTCATTCTAGGAAGGACTGCGATTTTATCACGATAGAAAAAGGTTTATGTTGGAAACGGAAGCGTCCCGATATCTCGGATAGGTCGGTCTCTCCCTCCTGCATTGGGAAGCACGCGTTGCCGCCACCCTTGCTGTCCTGCCCCATCACATCACCATTATCCCCGATAACCTGCGCTCCACGCACGCCGGCTGGCTCTCCACCGCCAACGCCTCCGCTTCCTTCTTCCCCCCCCCCC
>NC_041393.1:55211261-55241011 GCF_002162155.2 Triticum dicoccoides | reverse complement strand
TGCGCTATGTGCCGGCGGGGCATCACATCATTGATGGAGGGGTTAATCGTCTTCCACGGACCTTCGTCTCGCCGCCGTCGTCCATGGTTCGTTCTCATGAACGCTTTTTGATTGCGGAGGTCATGCCGGCTCCGCCTCTGGATCAGATGGGTCAGGTACGTGAGCAGGTGGTTGAGCTCGTCAACCACATGGGTTTTCATGTTCGCTCTGCCCAGCCTTGGATTTCTGGTGTGGGTTTATTTGAGGTCAGAGATGCTGGTGAGAGTTTTGCTTTGGTTCAGATGCCTCCTCAAGATCTTGGTCTGGATCGTTTTGTCCGTTTTATGAGACACGACCATGGTGAGGGTTTTCGTGGGGTTCAAGGTTTTCGTCAGGGCTGCCTAATGTTTCTGGGTGTCCCTCTTGATCTGCGTAATGAGGAGAACCTAAGGGTTGCAGTTAATACTTTTGGAAAATTTCATCATTGGATTAGTGATGATCCATATCTTGTAAGATCGATAGTTTTTGCTTCTTTTCCAGAGGACATACTAGTTCCCAGGGATGTGGTGTTCTCTGACTATGCGGATTGGGGAGGTGCAAAAGTGTCTTGGACTGCACCGTGCTTTATTCTTGGTGCTAATTTTGCTGAACAAATGCCACAAGATGAAGACCCTATGCCCATCGATGGAAACCCTCACCCCTTGCCCGGGAACTTGATCCATGATGACAATGTATTTGCTCTGCCGCCTTACCCTGCGCTTGGGTGGAATGATGTGCCACCGCCGCCGCCCCCTGTGGATGTGAATCAGGGCGGAGGATGGGGTTGGGATGATGATGCGCAAGCTCCAGCAGATGATGCAGCAAATGCAGAAGTCCCTGATCAGGAGTCCATTGTCATAAACTAGAAAGATTTTTCAGGCTCTGTTAATCAGTCTGACAGTTCTATTCCGCCTGCTCCGCCTGAGATCGTGCATTTGGATGCTGTTGAAGTTGAGGATCATCCACCTGTTGTGGTTGCCGAGCCTGATCAGTTGCACCCGGTGATTGCTCCGTTGGATGCTGGGGATTTGATGCCGGGTTTGGAGGTTGCTCCTGGTGATGACTTACAGCCCCCTGAAGCTTTATTGGGTAATGACATTCAGAATGCTGCTATGCCTGCTGACCCTGATGCTTGGGCCATAGTGCCATATCAGCAGCCTATAGTGTCCCGGCAGGATCTCTTTGCTTGTCATCTGAATGTGGTGTACGGCCCTCCTTTGCCGCCGGAGATGGCATGGAAAAGGACCTTTGATACCCTTTTGGGTCGTTTCTCTACTATGCATGTTCCAAAGCAAGTTTTTCAGGCTTCATTTCAGCCTCTGATTCTTTCCAAGAGATCTTGGTCGTTGGCATTTGAGAAGGTTAGCTGGGTTTCTAAATTAATACCTGCTGATTCTGTTGGCTTTGTTGTCCCACTGTCTGTTGCTTCGCCCCTCAGTGGGCCTGCTTGTGCTTTGTTAGCTGACAGTTCTCAGGAGTTGGAGCCAGGCTTTGGACTGCAGCCTGTTACTGCTACTGAAGAGCAGTTCTCTTTCTCTGCTCCTGCCCCAAAGATGAAGCGAGTGACCAAACGTGATCGTGCTCCCGTTTTTAACTCTGACCTGCGCCGTTGCACTCGTAGCTCTATAAAGAGGGATGGTTTTAAGCCTGTGCTGCAAGCCCTGCCAATGACGGAGCCCAAGAAGAAGAAGCCTCGCCCAAAACCCTTTGCGGAGGATGATCATGTTCCAAGATCAACTCCAGTGCCTCCCCCAACACCAATTATCCACATTCAGCAAATTGGAGCCAACTTGGGTATTGCGGCTGACAAGCTTACTGCGGATGCGCTTATGGCGGATCCATCCTCTGCTAAGGGCAATTCGTGTGATGTATAGTCTGGGCTATGATTGCGGGGTGTGGTCGACCCATAACCAGACTATCTTTCGTAGGTTTATTTTAAGTCTCTTTTGTTGGGGAGTTGTTGATGATTGTTGTCAACGCATGTGTCCTTTGTTTGGCTATGTAGTTGGTTTGAATTCTGGTTTGTGCTCCCTGCTACGGAGGCATGCTCCTAAAATCTGTAAACAATATATTTTATGGATCCTCGATCTACTAGAAGTTGGCGTGTAATGTGTTGGAATGTTAGAGGTCTTAATTCTGATGATCGCCAACGCGCTGTTCGTAATAAGGTGGAGGAAAGCATGGCGTCTGTGGTATGTCTACAAGAAACGAAAATGGAGTGTATTGATTCCATGACTGTATGAAATTTTTGCCCAAGTCGTTTTGACTCGTTCGTTTTCAGTCCTTCGGTTGGGGCCTCAGGTGGCATTGTTGTGCTGTGGAACTCCTCTGTTCTCTCTGGTCGGTTAATGGAGGCGAAGCATTTTGGTATTATTGTCCAATTCACTTCCAAACATAATAATGAAGTTTGGGTGTTGGTCAATGTCTATGGGCCATGTAGAGGCCAAGCTAGAGATGATTTTGTGGACTGGCTCTACCATCTTTCCATACCTGACTCTGCTAATTGGCTGGTACTGGGGGATTTTAATTTTATTAGATCAACTGAGAACAGAAATCTACCTGGGGGTGATGCTAATGATATTTTTATCTTTAATGAGATTATCGGGCATCTTGGTCTGCTCGAATTACCTATTAAGGGTAGATCTTTCACTTGGTCAAATATGCAAGATAATCCTCTCCTTGAGCAGCTAGACTAGTTTTTTACTGCTGCGAATTGGATCTCCTGTTACCCTTCCACTCAGGTGTTACCAGTTGCAAGGACTGCTTCAGATCATGTGCCTTGTGTGGTGGCAATCAACACCTCCATTCCCAAATGCAATATCTTTCGTTTTGAGAACTATTGGGTGGAGTTGCAGGGTTTTATTGATTGTGTAGCTGCCTCTTGGTCTTCTACTATAAACAAAGCACACATTACTGCTGTTATTGCTGCTAAGTTCAAATCCTTGAGGAGATATCTCAAGAGTTGGCATATGAATGTCTCCAAAATGAAGGTCTTAATTGCTAAATGCAACAGAGTGGTTCTCATTTTGGATAGTTTGGAGGAGTTGAGGCCCCTATTCAGGCATGAATTCAACTTCAGAAATCTAGTTAAGTTGCATCTGGAGCATCTCCTACACCTGCAGTATCTATATTGGAGGAAAAGGTGTACTATTCGATCCATTAAAGTGGGGGAGGAAAACACTAAATTTTTCCATGCCATGGCTTTTGAAAGATATAGGCATAACTCCATTTCTTCTTTAAGGCTGGAGGATGGCTCTATGGTGACTGACCATGAACAAATGGCTGCTGCTCTATGGCTTAATTTCAAGAACAGAATGGGCACTAGTCATGGGACTGAAATTTGTTTTGATCTCTCTTCTATTTTGGATAGAGTGGAGGGTTTGGATTCCTTGACTAAAGTGTTCTCCAAGGAGGAGATGGATAACACTGTTAAGAACATGCCTATTGATAAGTCACCTGGCCCTGATGGATTTAATGGCTTGTTTTTCAAAAAGTGTTGGCATATAATCAGCAAGGATTTCTATGCTTTGGCTACTGCTTTTCATGAGGGGACTGCTAATCTTGAGAATATCAACTATTCATACATCACTCTGGTACCAAAGAAGAGGTCTCATGAATCTGTCAATGACTTTAGACCTATTTCTCTTACTGGTATGGGAGTTAAGTTCCTTTCAAAAATGGCTGCAAATAGGCTTCAGTTGGATATCATGAGATGTTTGCATAAAAACCAATATGGTTTTATCAAGTCAAGAACAATCCAGGACTGTGTGGCTTGGACACTTGAATACTTGCATCAATGTCACCAGTCCAAAAGGCCTATTGTCATGCTAAAGCTAGACTTTGAGAAAGCTTTTGATTCAATTGAGCATGAGGCTATATTTCAGATTCTGAGACACAAAGGTTTCAATGACAAATGGATTTCCTGGGTTAAGCAGTTCCTTGCTTCTGGTACTTCTTCTGTTTTGCTTAATGGGGTACCTGGTAAGCAATTTACCTGCAAGAAAGGTGTTAGGCAGGGTGACCCTCTCTCTCCACTCCTGTTTGCAATTGCTGCTGATTTGTTGCAATCAGTGGTTAATGATATGTTTCACAAGGGACTTTTGGAGCTCCCAATTCCCTGTCATGACAGGGACTACCCCATTATTCAGTATGTTGATGACACATTAATTATTTTGCCTGCTAAGGAACCGCAATTGCTTGCTCTGAAGGGGGTGTTACTCCTATTCTCCAAGTCCACTGGGCTGCATGTCAACTATCATAAGTCTTCTATGCTTCCTATTAATGTTGATTCAGTGGAGATAGCTAGGCTGGCTTCAGTCTTTGGTTGTGTGGTTGGCTCTCTGCCTTTTACCTATCTTGGGCTACCTGTGGGAATCAACAAACCCAAGATTCTGGATTTAATGCCTTTGGTGGATAGTATGGAGAGGAAACTTTATGTAAGCTCCTCCTTCCTTGCTCATGGAGGAAGGCTACAGTACTTGATATCTGCTCTCTCTTCGGTTCCTATTTTTTTCCTCTGCAGTTTGGACCTGCCTCCTGGTATTTTAAAGCAACTGGAGAGAATTCAGAGGCAGTGCCTTTGGAGAAAGTATGGACAGGAGTCTGGTCAGTCTTTGGCTGCTTGGAGCTTGGTCTACAGACCAAAGAATAAAGGTGGGCTGGGTATTTTGAATTTGGGGCTGCAGAATGAAGCCCTTCTTCTCAAACATGTTAGTAAGTTCTACAATAAAGTTGATGTTCCCTGGGTGCATTTGATTTGGAACACTTACTATCATGGTAGAGTCCCCCGTGCTACAACCTTTGGTGGTTCCTTCTGGTGGAGGGATATTTGCAAGTTAATGGATAAATTCAGGATGGTCTGTACTGTGCATGTTCATAGGGGTGAGACAGTTCTATTTTGGTCTGATTCTTGGTCTTTGGGAGATTCCAGTATACCACTTGATCAAAGATTTGCAAGACTTTTCTCCTTTGTCATTGACCCTCTTATTTCTGTTGCTGAGGTTTTTGACATGTCTGAGCTAACTCCTCTATTTCACTTACCACTCTCTGAGAGAGCTTTTGGTGAGTTGCAGTCATTGCAATCCTTGCTTGGAAATTCAAATGTAAATCACCAGATGAATGATGTTTGGGTTTGGAAAGAGGATGGAAAGGATTACTCTGCCAAGAAATATTATACCTTCTTGCACAAGCACATTGTGTCAAACCCAATATTGTCCTGGATTTGGGCTAGTTGTTGCACATTGAGGATTAAGTTCTTTGCTTGGTTGTTGATCATGGATCGGTTGAACACACAAGATATGCTGGAGAGAAGGCACTGGAATGTCTCTGACTCAAATTTGTGTGTGTTGTGTCCCACGCACACCAAGGAGGACAGGGATCATCTATTCTTCCAGTGTAACTTTAGTTGCAGGGTCTGGAACTACCTTCAAATCAGCTGGCCTGCTGGAGATGATATGACTGCCATTGCTTTCCATGCTAGAAGGGATTTTGCAGGGCCTTTCTTCTCTGAAGTTGTTTTTCTAGCTTGCTGGAATATTTGGAATGCTAGGAATGACAGGGTCTTCAGGAATATCAAATCATCTTTTCGTAGGTGGAGAGCTTCTTTTATTTTGGACGTTTCTCTTTTAGTTCATAGGATTAAACCTAAATTCAAAGATGATCTGATTAGATGGATCTCTTTTTTGCCTCCTTGAGGTTAGCTTTTTCAACTTGCCTTTTCTCTTTTAGGGTCTCCCTGACCTTGTAAATTACTGCACATATGTATTTTTGTTTGGAGTAATAAAATTGCTGTGGGGCCAATGCCCTACAGTTTCAGGTCAAAAAAACAAATTTGATAATATTTTCAAATAACAAATTTAATGATATTTTTTCATATTCATAAATATTTTCAAATAACAAATTTGATGATATTTTTTAAAAAATTATTACTATTTTTATAAAAAAATATTACTGTTTCATATTCATATTCATTTTCTAAAAAATTATTAGATGCAACAAAAAATAATAAAAAATTACTTATGGCGCACCGCTGGGTGGTGGGCCATTGCTATGCAAAAAAAAGTTACTTATGGCGCACCGCTGGGTGGTGCGCCATTGCTATCTAAAAAAAGATTACTAATGGCGCACCGCTAGGGGGTGCGCCATTGCTATCAAAAAACATACTAATGGCACACCACTAGGGGGTGCGCCATTACTAACCTTCACCCTAGCTAATTCGCCCGATCCCTTCATCCCTCCCTCGCCAGATCCACTCCCCCCCCCCTCGCCACACCCTCACGCCCCCTCATTCTGCCGCCCGGTCGTCGTCCCCTGATGCCATAGCCGCGCCACCGTGCTCCCCTCACTCTGCCGCTGATCCCAGAAGCACCGCCGCGTCTCCCTCGTCCTCCCCGACGGCTCACGCGACCAGAAGAGCCCCGAAGCGTCGTCCCCGACCCCTTCTTCCTCTTTCGTCCGCGGAAATGGCCGGCGACCGCACACCGTTCCCAGCCCTCCCCAGTAAGTCCCCTGCCTCCCCTCCCCCACGACCCTCACTTCTTCGTGGCTCGTGCCTGCCGTGCGCCCTTGGTCTGACTTCTTGGGCTTACCTCGAGTAGGGCCGCACGCTAGGGTTCCAGCGCCGCCGCCGACCTCGCCGCCACCGTCCCGGACCTCGCCGCCGCCGTCCCGGTACTCGTCGCCGCTGGTACCCACTCCCGCTGCAGCCCAGCCATCCTCCGCGGCCCTCTGCACCGGCTGCCCCTCTGCCCTCTGTCGCAGCGGGGACAACAGGAAGCCGCCGCCGCGCCCCTCTGCACCGGCTGCCCATGGCGCCTCCGTCCCGAACTCGCAGCCCAAGTGCCCACCACTCATCCAGTCCTCCACTCCTCCACGGTGAGCCATCCTCTCTGTCCCAACTTTGTGTTCTTCTTTTTTAGCTATTTACATCAAGGGTGTGGAGCTGAGCAAATGCAAAAGGTTTCATCTTCTTTTTTTGTTGGTGCTTGGTTTAGCCTTACCTACTGTCAAAAAGGATAGACAGCTGGAGAGTTCAGAAATAGCATTGTTGTTGCCATTCTAGTATATTGACTGTGTACTTAGCTAGATCTTTTTCCATGCACTGCTACATTATCAGGTATATTCAGTTAGCATTGTAATGTTCGATGCCATTACCACCTGATGCTCTGCGTGTTGTGATATGTTATAGCATTAGTGCACACCAGAAAATCTGGACACCACCAGCAGAACCTTATGCTATAGTATGATTGACAAGTGTCCGCGTCTGTTATAGAAATTATGATAGTTTGTTAGATGTTCTAACACTGATGGTAAAAGGTGTTGCCTCCAATTTCAGACATTTGAGGACTTTGTAAGATTTCTTTTAAAATAATTGCATAGTGCATTGTTTGGGTTGGTTAAACCAGATGCTGATTCCATCGTGTTAAAGACAACTACTACAATCTGTAAATCGTTATCATTTGGACTGTAAAAAAGGTTAGAGAGAAAAGTTAATGAAGATGAATCACATAAACCTAGTCAGATCACTCCCTCTCCAACACTGGCAATGCTCACTAGGTCTTGATAAATCTGGGTACTTGTTTGAGTCAAAAATAACAAAAGGGAATTCAGAAAGGAGATCAAAACATGTAACATTGGATTTAGTTTAACCTCTTGTACCTCCTGTACATGTGTGAATCAAGGAGTAGCAAGCACAGGAACAGCAAAATTCGGAGATGACAGAAAATCAAGGAACAAATTACACAGAACTATATGGAGCTAAAGTATAACTAATTAGATCAAGGCACTATTAAGAAAGATACCATAGTTCAGTAAAGTCATGAACATAAATGCTGTAGAATTTAGAGACCACTTAGATACTGTAAATTCAGTTAGCAATAAGACAGACAGATTGCACTTAGATTTCAAGGAAAAATATGACTAGTCCACACTGTAAAACCTCTCGAGGATGTGGTGGGGGATCTTTGCACACCTAACACTGATTTTTGTGACAGTACCCGAATATTACTGATAGTCTCTTTCTATAGATGCTGCATATCTAGAGGGTAATGAGATCTTAGTGTCATTTATGACACATATTAGACAGTGTGCAGCTTTGTCATTTATGACACATATTAGACAGTGTGCAGCTTACCAGATGTATTGAACAAAATCATTTCTTTATTTTTGTTAAGTGGATCGAACTAAATCATTTATCTGGTTTTATTATTTCCCATACCCACTTGGAACTGCAATTTCATTTATGTTGTTATAAGTTTGTTGCTGTCAGCATGAGTTAACTTGCTGTCATTTATCGAAATTCAGAATGTGTTGGACTATATGTTCATTGGTACTACTTGTGATGCTGCTGTACTACTTGGGAATTTTGTCAACCTGCGATGCTGCTGATGTACCCCGAGAGGCCCTTGAGTTTGCTGGAATGTCGACTAACTTCCGTTTCGGCAAATTCGGGTACTCCATATGTCCTATTTTCAGCAAAGGTCATGCTGAAATCTTTCGTGAATTTTAGCATGACTTTGCTAAAAATAGGACATATGGGGTACTTGCGACTAATGCATGGGTCGGGGTATCTTAGTACTTAATTAAGTAGGATCAACTGCCCTTTTATTCTTGCTGCATTAAACCATAGGTGGAAATAGAGCCAAGTGATTAGGCCCAACTTAGAATTCCCCTTCCCTTTTCTTGATAGGGTATATTATTAGAAGATACCCATATATATCAGTCAACCTAGGGTGCCTCGGCATCGATAAACCCTAAATGATGAAAACTTAACTTAGCATTTAGGGTGCCTCGGCGTTGACAAACCCTAAATTATAAAACCTTGGCTTTTAGGGTGCCTCGGTGTCGATAAAAACCTAAATGATGAAAGCTTAGACTTTTAGGGTGCCTCGGTGTCGACAAACCCTAAATGATAAAAGCTTAGCTTTTAGGATGCCTCGGTGTCGACAAACCCTAAATGATGAAACCATGATCTTGTTCCCTGACAATAACCAACTTTTTGACAAAACTTTTTTCCTATTTAGAGCAAAACATGGCCCACAACGATGAGGCCGGCGGTTTTGGCAAGCAATTCTGGGAGCTGTCCCAACAGATGGAGGGAGAACCTCACCGCTATGAGGACGCCGCAGAAGACACCGATCCTGACTACACAACCCCTAGTGGCGTCGGGGATGACACCACTGATGGTGCGACTGAGGATGCCACCACTGATGATGGCAGCGCACGCATAGATGGCAGCCAACCGAAGAGGCAACAGAAGGACCGGCGCACGAACGTGCTCGGCACCGTCAAGGAGGAATTTACTGAAGTGAACTCCGACGGGCATCCAACGACGCCCAAAGAATTAGTCAAGGGGTACTCGGTTCAGCTCGGGTGCATTCTCCGGAGCACCGTCTCGATCAACACCGAAAACCTAAGGCATAAGGACCAAGGGAATTTGCGCAGCCTCCTCTTCACGAAGCTGCACGAACGATACAAGTTCCCTGCTGACTTTGCAAACACACGCCTCTCAGGGAATAAAGTGAACAGTGCCGCCCTCACGAGGATGAGCACAGCCCTATCTACTTGGAGAAGCACGGTGAAGAAAATGATTGACAAAGGTGATAGTTATGAGAAGATCAAGGCGAAAAATCCTTCGATCAGCGAAGATGACTATAAGGAGTTCAAGATCAAGTGCAAGAGCAGCGCAACCGTGGAATCAAGTCAGTGGGGGAAAGAAATGCGGGAGTTGAACTTACGGGTCCACCAACTCGGTCCCGGCGGTTACAGAGTGGCGGAGCCTATATGGGACAAGGAGGACGCGGAGCGTGCCGAGCAAGGCCTACCGCCCCGCTTCGAGAAATACCGTGACAAGCAGACCAGGAACTATGTCAGGGCCCGGTACAAGGAGAACCCGGTAACAAAGGAGCTTACCACGGATCCGAAGACCAAGGCGCTTGAGCGTGTTCTGGTTAGAAATACACCCCCCCCCCCCGCGCATAATTAGCTCCATATGGTTGTATTCTAATTAATGAAGCCAAATTTCTAAATGGTTCACATTCCTTCCGCAGGAGTCTGCAAGCAGTAGCGCGGGGTCGTCTCAGAGCTCCCCTTGGGAAAACACTCTAAATAGAGCATTGAACGTAATGAAAAACAAGGATAAGCTCAGTAAGCCATCGTCAGCTGGTCGTGTGGCCGGCAAAGGCTTGTCCACAAAATGATCGTCATACTATACCACTGGTCGGCGAAAGGATAGAAAGACCATCTCGGAAAGCCAGTCACGCGAGGTTCAAGAACTAAAGGCACAAGTGACGCGGATTCCGGAGATTATCCAAGAGCAAGTGCAACAAAAACTGGGAACGACACTCACCGCCATTGTGCCTACCTTGATTCAGGGGCTGACGACGTGGATTGCGGGCGGCCAACAGGGGCCGCCCCCAGTTCCCAGCTTCACGGCCAGCAACTCGCACAACGCGCAAGCGGCGCCATTGGTGTCTCCGGTGGAGGCGGTATTCGTGTCTCCGGTGCCGGCACGGGCATTGGAGCTTAATGCACCCGGGTGTACGCCGGCCGATACCTCGGCAGCAAGCAGCCCCTCCGTCAGTTGCACGCCCGCCGTTGGCGGTGCCTCGACATTAGCCCAGCTCGACGCCATCACGATAACTAAGCCTCTCGGCCGATGACTTCATCTCCTTGCCTTTGACTGGGCATGCCTGACGCCCTACATGCTTTCGCAGGGCGTCGCGGACGTTCCATGCACTCTCCTACACTTCCCGGGCGGCGAGTTCATCGATGTCGCCAAGGGCAGAATCATTCAACCGGGCAACCCCGTGTTCCACGGTAATCTGATGCCACCCACCGTGTATAGGGTTGAACTGGTTCGGGTGCTGCCAGGCTACAGCGAGTTGTTACCTCTGATTTGACCCGCTGGAGCCTACAAAGATGATGTGATGACCCTCAGCGCCTGCGTAAGCTGGCCCCTGCTTTGGCCGAAGAGCCAGATTCGTTTGGGGGTGGGGGACACCACCCCACAGACAACACCACCAGTCGTGCCAGCACCAAGCCATGGCAAGACCGCCGCAACGCTACCGGACATGCCGGACATCCCTATGGCACAGGATCCGGACATGCATATGGCACAAGATCCGGACGACGACGACAACGACGACTGTACATTTACCAATGTCGATAAGTACTTTGCCGAACATGGGTACGGTGACGAATTCTTGGGGCCTCCTTCTCAAGAACTCAACCCTGAAAAAGACGACCGCGATCTAGCTGGTACCGCGGAGAAACCCAATTGCAACAGGCGTCGTCTGGCGTTCAGTTCTCAGGAGACGCCTCCAGCTGCCGCCTTCACCGAGCCTCAGGTAGCCGAGGTGTGAAATATTATCAGCCTCAACACACTCAAGAAGGTGGTCTCTGAGCAGAACTTGATCCCATTACAGTAGATGAAGAAGAAGATATGGAAATGAAAGAATAACAAGGGCGATGCGAGCCAGCCAGCACCGAGTACGATCCGTGCTCAGGATGGGCCACCTTCACCTAAGGATATCTCGAGGAGGGTGCATGTGGCGGGTAGGGCGATGCTACCGACTAATCTGCTCAATGCTGCAACCGGTGCTATGAGGAGTCTGCATGATAGTGTTCTTTCTTTGGAGAAGCAGCGTCTCTCCCAGAATGATGTGGCATACCCGGTTTTCATGGTCAAGGTGCCAGAGGGAAAGGGCTTTGTGGATAGCACCATCAGGGGTACGATCATCTTGCGGTTTGATGACATCTTCGCTATGTTTAGCCTTCATCCGCTGCACTACACCTTCGTTCGGCTGTTTTCGCTGAGTATGGAGATGCGGATCATTAGAGACAAGACCCCAGACATCGTGAGAGTCGACCCCTTCTACATGCGTGCCAAGATCTTGGGCAGCGCTGGGGACCGGCAAGTCACGAGTTCACACCTCGAAGGCGTCATTCTGGCAAACCCAGATAAGGATAACTTCCTCGTGCCTTACTTTCCCGAGTAAGTCATCCCCTCACCGCCCTGTAACATATGATTTCTTATATTTCGATCGTTCTTTTTTTTCTAGCATTCTCTATTTTGTGCAGTGACACACATTGCACACTCATCCTCTTAAGCCCGAAATATTCCATGGCCACGTATTTCGACCCGGACCGTGAGTCGAAGATAGACTACACAAATATCAAGAAAGTTCTTGATGATGCTCTCCCCAGCTATGCCAGATCTGGAGGCACCTTCAAGAGGCCAGTTCATAGGTACAGCAAGCACGTGTTCACCCACAATACGATGTTCCCCTGCGTCAAGTAGCCGCCTGGCGGTCAGAAGGATGCCTACTACGCCCTTCATCACATGCAGGCGATCGTACGGGACCATAATCACCTTCTACTACCAAATAATCTCAAAGATTGGGCCACAAGCTTGTCGGTAATCCAGGAGCGGATATCGGACAAGAATTCTTTCGCATCCAGTCGGAGTTTGCGGAAATCATCCATTAAGATGTCCTTCGTATCTCAGGGCAGTTCTACCTCAGATCTCAACCGTCCAACAGTGAGATAGAAACAACGCTACAAATGCAGGCTGACAACGCCCGCGATTTCATGACCATCACGAAAGACGGCGGCTTCATCCACGCTCCGGTCCCTGAGTCGAGTCGAAAGTAGTGATGCTATGTAGTTCTGAAATGTCGATTGGCTCATGTTGTAATATTAAACTTTAATGAACTTGTATGTCTCTTTTGTTTGGACAGTCGTTCAACTTATATGTAATCGATGCTATTTATTAGTAGAACCATGAATCGTGCTATTAATGTTTTGTTTTTCTCTTCCGATCCTTTTGTTGTATACTTATATATTGCTTATGTATTGTCCGTGAATTGTTACTAACCTTTTGTTTGGCTAGTGCATAGAGATGCCATCGTATGTCGTGTACAAGGGTAAGGTTTCCGGAGTCTACGACGACTGGGAAGAGTGTCGGAGACAGGTTCACCATTTCAGCGGTAGCAATTACAAAGGGTACACCACTAGGGCGGAGGCGGAAGTTAGATACGCGCGCTATCTAGTGCGAGAGAGGAGGGAGCGTTGGAGGAACCGGATGAAGACCAGTTTCATCGCGATTATGCTCATCATGATGACCGCAGCTCTCTTCTATGTGATGGTAGTTTAGATGATCGATATCGACTTGTAATGTGAAGACAAAATCGCTACTCGCGATTTCAAGACTTGTAATGTTCTAACTTTGTTCGGTATTTTAAATTCAGAAACTTATTTGATGAATTGTATTCAGAGACTAATTTTCTATTGTATTCGATAAATCTGATGTTTATATGTTGTGCTCTCTATATTATGTGCAGTAATATGTTTTGTAACCTGTGCAAATATTAGAAAAGAAAAAAAAATACCTAATATTCATACTAGTGACGCACCACTTAGCACACTAATGACGCACTGCAAAAAGGACACTAATGGCGCATCATCCACTAGTGCGCCATTAATAAGCCAAAGCACATGAGTAAATATGGCCCCCTGGGAGGCATACTAATGGCGCACCGTGGGCTATACTAATGGCGCACTGCCTGATACGCCATTAGTATACCAGATACTAATGACGCACCAATGATGCCTCATTAATAAAAAATCTAATGGCGTGGTGCTAGTGGCGCACCTGTAGTGCGCCATTAGTAGGCAAAACAGGTGCGCCACTAGTAGGTCTTTTTCTAGTAATGTACCCAGAGCATGCAGACTCAGCTAACAAAAGAAGGACGCAATCACGCAAACCACCCTAGGCTGCATCTTGAGGCGCCCTTGCAAGGTTGTAGATACAATCAGCTGGGTGAGAAGGGAAAACACCCTCAATAGTTAGCTTGTTCCCGATATGCCAAAGTGACCAGTGGAGTGCCCCAACACTCTACCATAGCAGTCTCTTGGTTGCTCTGCGAACCGAGGCCAGATATGATAGGAGGTCCGCACAAGAATTGGGGTTTCAATAGACCCCAGCTGCCTCACCTGCGATTTGTACAGTTGCCACCTTCTCATGTAGCGATTAATGGAGACCATGTTGTAAAGAAGAGGACTACTAGTGGGCCTAATATTTGATGTTCGACTGGGTTGTTGCACGGACACATTTTTACTGTTCGTTCACCTTTTGATAATTTTATTTTTATATTTCCTATATGACACTCACTCTCTAATTAACGGTCGGTCAAACATACATGCACTGGGTCAGTCCATTTTGCAAACATTTTTTTTGGGTTTTCTTCCTTCCTTTTTCAGGGTTGCTTCCGGTTTTTATTTTATTTTATTTCATTTTCATTTCTATTATTTTCCCATTTCCTTTTACAAATTCAAACTTTTTTTGAGAAATTTTTATTAATCCAAACTTACCTGTTGCTCCAAACTCCCCTTGTTGCATTGTTGGCGGTGGGCTTGCAAGCACGGAATCTTTCGTCACTCCCTCGGGGCGTGGCAGCGTTCCTCCAAGTGACGGTGATCTGCGGGTGCTAGGAGGTCGGGCAAATCCATTATGAGAATATACATTATGAAATGATTAAAAAGATGTCTAACCCAGTAGTCGATGATATTTGCCAGTTTGCCAAAAAAAAGTTGATGACCTTTGCCAGTTTGCCACACTTTATATTGCCCCGCACGATCTGATGCGTGTCGTCGCGATTCCCACCTACAGGTGCTGCTTGGTCAGGTAAAGACTCGCTACGCGACAAGCGATGCTTCTGCTTTTTCCCTGCCTCCTCTCCTTCCCCTCCTTCCTAGGCGCCGCCCCTCTCCTCCCCTTCCTCCCATGGCGCCGCCCTGCTCCTTCCCTTCCTCCTCAAAATCTCTGCTGCTGCCGCGGATGGCGGCGACAAAGACGACGAAGTGGCTGCTGTGGAGGTCGGCTTGTGCGGCGCGGCGTCTGTCGAGGCAGGGGCGGTGATTGCAAGGGAAGACCGCGCCAGCGAGGTCTGGGGCCGGTGCTCGGGCGGCTGCGACGAGCTGCCGGAGCAGGGTGGCGGCGGAGTCCAGGAGTGTGGTGCTCTACGGGCTTCTTGTGGGTGCGGGTGTGGCGCCGCGACTGAAACGAGGTGGCTGTGATCTCGTGCTGCTGCGTCTTCTGTTGCTACGAGCTAGTACATCTGTGGGACTTTGAGCGACGGTGAGATGCGTCCTCTTGCTTGTGTGGTGGTGGTGCTTCTCGATTCTGTTCTTTGGATCCACAAGTGACCAAAGTTTAGCATTGCAGGAGGTTCAGCTTTCTTCTCCTCTTCCCATCAGGTTACATGGTGTGTAGCTGCTGAAAAATGTGAATGCTTGCTTGGGAAATTGGGGATCAACTGATGTGTAGCTGCTGGACAATGCTAATATGCTTAGCTTGTTGGATTCGGAGACAGCGACGGTCGGTCCTGCGTTGCCCCTGTTGTTCGCTTGTTCGATTCAATCTACACAAACGCAGACTTTTCTATACTGTAACTATGCTTTTCTTTTACATTAAGGACGGAGGAGACATATTTGTCTAGTTGGATATGATCATCGGAAAGTTGCACACACAGTAATTGTTTTTATTGGCATCTATAGTAGTTTTAGTTGCACACATAATTGTTTTTGGTTGGACATGATTATTGGGAAGTTACACACACGGTGATCATTTTTGTTGGCATCTATAGTAGTTTTAATTACACACATATTTGTTCTCAGTTGGATACGATCATTGGAAAGTTGCACACACAGCGATCATTTTTTATTGGCATCTATATTACTTCTAGATATTACGCACATAATTGTTCTCAGTTAGATTCGGTCATTCGGAAGTTACACACATGGTGATCATTTTTTATTGGCATCTATAGTAGTTCTAGTCGCACACATAGTTGTTTTCAGTTGGACACGATCATTGAAAAGTTGCACACACGGGGTTCATTTTTGATTGGCATCTATAGTAGTTCTAGTTGCACAAATAGTTGTTCTTAGTTGGACACGGTCATTGCAAAGTTGCACACAAGGGATTCATTTTTGATTGGCATCTATAGTAGTTCTAGTTGCACACATAGTTGTTTTCAGTTGGACACGGTCATTGGAAAGTTGCACACACGGCGATCATTTTTTGTTGGCATCTATAGTAGTTCTAGTTGCACACATAGTTGTTTTCAGTTGGACATGGTCATTGGAAGTAGTTGGCAGGGGCAATAGAAGTAGTTGCACAAAATCTGCTAGGCAGTTGGCCAGGGCAACAGATAAAGTTGCACATCTCACTGACATGGTTTTGTTGAATGGTGAAAAAATGCACATCCATAGACCATGAGGGTGCAGAAAAGTTGTCTACATGAAGTTGCACACTCTCGTCGGTATAGTCACACATGCATGGCCACAGAGTTGCACAATCTTATCGGCATAGTCGCACATGCATGACCATAGAGTTGCACAATATCGTCCGGATAGTCGCACATGAATTGCCGAGGGAGGTGCTCACGCCCGGCCGCGGAGTTGCGCACTCTCGTCGGTATAGTCACACATGCATGGCCACAGAGTTGCACAATCTCGTTCGCATAGTCACACATAAATTGTCGTGAGAGGTGCTCACGCATGGCTGCGGAGTTGCACACTCTCGTCGGCACAGTCGCACATACATGGCCATGGAGTTGCACAACCTCGTCCACATAGTCACACATGAGTTTTTATGGGAGGTGCTCATGCCCGGCCACGGAGTTGCACACTCTCGTCGGCATAGTCACATATGCATGGCCACACAGTTGCACAATATCGTCTGCATAGTCGCACATGAATTGCTATGGGAGGTGCCCACGTCCGACCACGGAGTTGCACACTCTTGTGTTCATAGTCGCACATGCATGGCCATGGAGTTGGGACATTCTTACAGGATAGTCCCTCAAACGCGGTTGTAGAGGCTCACACGCGCGATGACTACCAGGCAGTTGGCCAGGGCACCGGGGCAGCAGATGAAATTGCACATTTCAATTTTAGAGAGTAGTATGGGGTGGTGCCACTAGTGAAAACTGCATGGCCTGGGCAACAAACGAAGTTGCACATCTCACTGGAAGGAGGCAATTTGGGGATGGAGGTATCATAGAGGAAAACTGCATGTCTACGGTGTACAACAAAAGTTGCACATCCCTGTCAGGTAGTTGCACATCGACGGCTAGTCAGTTACACAAAACGGGGACAAAATTGCACAAAAAAAAGTTTGTCAAAACATATCCATGCGGGATCTAGTTTCGAAGAGCACATCACGAGGATTTCAGTGGTGAAAGCGGATCTTAATTTCGATATTTGGTTTAAAAGTTATGGCTTTTTTAAGAAACAAAAATTAAAAAGCAAACTAGATGGTCAACTTCCTTTAGTGTACAACAGACCACGTACTTACCTTTTCCACCGGCCGCTCCCAAACTCTACCTGGCGCTTGAGCGCCCACTAGACGACTTTATATTTGGGCTTGTGTAGAAACTGCCGTATTCTGGCTACTAGCAAGATGTAACAGAAATATACACTCCGATTTAATAAAGAAAAGCTGTTCAATCATGAAACTTGATGATGGTTGCCAGTTCGCTACACTTCATCAATTAATTCTCCTCGTCCGGAACAAAGTTGAAGTTAGGCGCGGATAGCTAGCTAAGTGGACATGTGGTGCATCGAACCTCCCAATTTCTGTTTGTCAAAGATGCCGTATGCCAACCATTCTGGTTGCAAAATGTCGGTCCAAGATCCCGAATCCAACAAAAGCTTGTGGATCTCAACAGAGTATTACGACTAATTGTTTAACCGAGAATCATTATATTTTTGCTCCGGGAGGCACAGTCCAGAAGAGAGATTCGAGAAATTCTACATTCACAGAAGCTTACGTCGATCGCGTATATAAACGGCTCGAGTCGGTGATCATCAGGCACCATCACATTTGCACCACGACTACCACCTGGCTCCAGCTACCAGTCGTCTAGGAGTAGCTGCACCACTCGTCATGGCCACCACTTCGTTGCTCGTGGCAGCTCTCCTGCTGTGCGCCTGCGCCTTGTCTGTCGCCGATTCATCACGGCCCGTGGGCTCGGCGGAGATGCCGCGCCATGCCGCGGAGAAGGCCGTCTATGGTGGTGGGCGGAGAGCCATGGTGGGGAGGATGAGGTCCTTGGGGACGAGGACGCCCAAGGCGCCTCCTCCTCCTAAATCGAGCACGCCGGTGGGGCAAATGCCTTTACTCCAGGCGCCACCGCCCCTGCTCCCGTGGTAGATAAATGTTTGGTTTCCTTTCAGCTGTAACATGTTGCTTGTGTCGTTGCTTTGAGATGGGCGTGGCCGTAATGTTTGCTGCCGTACGTGCACCGTTGATCCTAGCAACGATCGTCTCCGGAATAAATTGTGGAGGTACGTAGGTGCAATGTGCGAGTTACGTAGTCCCCGTTTCCGTAGCTTCTGAATGGTCCGTTGCAAAGTTTTGTGAAGGTGGTTTTTCACTTGAACTTTGATATACATGTATAATATATGTAACGTTTTTTTGAACTTCAGAGAGTTTTGTTCAACAAAAGTATTCACCGAACAATCAGCCAATATGCTAAGATAGGAGTAGAGTCTAACCAGCTCTCGGTCACATTAAGCGTACAACCATGCTTAACACATAGATGCATAATGTAACGTAACCTCAACTTCGATCATTATATGGTCCCTGTTCTGGTAGCTTCTAAATATATGTGCACAGTGGATACATTCTTTCTCACGGATCGTTTTTGTTTCGTTCTCCAAGTTATTGGCATTGCAAGAAATGATCCTTTTGAGGTCGTTTTTCTACTACTTTACCTTGAGTTCTTTGTCAACGCCAATGACTCGGAGAACGAACGACAAATGCCATATATTTAGAATTCAGAGAGGCTAGTGTCGTGGTACTAAGTCTGATATTAAGAGTAGGGGTACGTATGAGGAGGCAAGCCCTAGCTACGACGAGGTTGTACACACGAGTTTACGAGTTCAGGCCCCTCTCGGAGGAGGTAAAAGCCCTACGTCTCGGTGCCCTGAGGCGGTCGACTGGAATATGAGTGTGTGTGTGTTACAGGGGGTGCGAACCCTTGTGCCAGAGGAGGGAGGTGGCTTATATAGAGTGCGCCAGGATCCCACCCGCACGAAGTCCGCCGCAATGGGAAAGGACAGGACAGCGGCCTTGGAGCGCACGAAGAAGGCGACGGCGATGGCGAAGGGCAAGAAGACGAGTCGGGGTCATCATCGAGGTTTGGATTGCCGCCTGGTTGGATCCAGGGGGACTGGATTCGGTCCATGATCCAGAAAGAAGATTTGGAGGATCTGGCCGGTGCGGGCTTGATTGCTGACGGGTCTTGGAGGTTGCCGGGGAACGAGACCGAGCCTCAGCTGCAGGAGGGTGAGTGTGTCCTCCTCGCAACTCATATTGACCGTGGTTCCACTCTGCCTCTGCATCTTTTTTCCGGGGTTTCCTGAACTTTTTTCGTGCCCAACTTCATCATTTCTCTCCCAACACTATCACATATCTCGCTACGTATGTCTTTCTGTGTGAAAACTTCTTGGGTTGTCGACCGCATTGGGGTTTATTCAAACACATCTTTACCTGTTGTCCTCAAACTGTGAAGAAGGCAAATCTGACTGACGAAAGGACGCACGTGATTCAAATGTGTGGGGTTGAGGGATTCAGATGAGGGTCAGGAGTACTTGTCCTCCTATGACTCTTCTCGAGTCGGTTAGGGGGTGGCAGCCGACCTAGTTCTATTGCCAAGATGTTACGACCACTGGTCAGTCGACTGGTCTTCCCCCTTCACCATGGATCGAGTCCGCCAACCCTCTTCATTGACCGTGACTTCGGCAGAGAAAGTAGAAGTGTCCATGCTAGTCGACCAGGTAGTTCAATTGGTCCGTGACGGTGTGACTGGCATGGGTTTGTTGGAGGTGTTTCTCAGTCGACGCATCCAGCCCCTCCAAGCTCGCGATCATCCAATGTGGATGTACTTGGGCACCAATGACACCGCTCAGGCCCACCCAGAGGAGGACGTCGAGGAGACGGTGGCACAGTGGCTATGGGGCATCACTGGAAACAATGACAACCCCAGGGGGTCTAGAAGAGTTGTACCATTCAGCGCCGAAAATGAGCCAGACAAGGTCTGACCTTTGTTACCGAGTGTCTTTTCATTCTGATTTGCAACTATCCTTGAATCTGATTGATGCCTGTTTAAATCCATGCCTTGAAGATTTATACTGAGTACTCGATGCCAAACGGGGAGCAAGTCCAGGAGGGAACAGAGAGCGTAGATGAGAGTGGCGACTGGCAATCCCCCGACGACGATGAGGAGGACAGTGTTGACTCGGATGATAGTGAAGAAGTTGACTCACCACCTCACTCAGAACGTCGATCCAAATAGTCTCAAGACCCTGCAGGTGGGCGTAGCAAGGCAGCTCCTCCAAGCACACAAGTGCAAAAACGCACTCGGACTTCGTCTCCAGAACCATCTGAAAAGGCCGCCAAGCAGCTCAAGGTCGCCCCCTCAAAGCCTCAGAAGGCCTTTCCCAAGATCAAGATGGACGTTCCCGTCGCTTCTGCGTAAGTGTTTTGTTTTTTCCCTTTGATTTTGTGTTGTTTGGTAACCTCCATGTTATCGTCGACTCATTCTCCTGCTTAACCGAGTGGGTTCTGAATCTTTCAGTGCTGCGACTTCTAGGACCTCCATGGACATTTACAAGGATCAAGATGATAAGGAAACTGAAGACACTGCCACTTCCAAAGCGGGTATAATTCTATAATCTTATGCTCATTTTGTCGGTTGTACTGTTGGTCGACTGAACTCTTATGGTCGAGTCTTGTGCAGCAACACAAGATGCCATTGAACTTCCAGGCGATGACGAAGACGTGCCCCAGAAGACCATGGGAAGAAAGGGAAGGACTTCGAGCAGGAGGGTGCCTGCCAGCAAGGTACCTCAGTCGACATCAGCGCCGGAAACAGTGATCTAGCAATCTAGAGATCCAATTCAGGCTTCTGTTTCTTTTGTCGATCATGTGTCGACTGATCATCCTTCGGCGTCGACCGCTCAAGTCCTTGCTCCGTCCATGCAACTCCATGCCTCAGATCCTCTGACTGCTTCAACTGTTTCACCAACTCCGTTCTTTGTTGCCCATCATGTCTCAGAGGAATCGGTGGGCGCTGCTAAGGAAGCTATATTCCAAGCAGGCTTTATGATGGAGCAAATGAAGGTGGTGCACGAGGCTAGCGGCTGCCTACGATGACAGCTTTGCTTTTCAGACTAATGTTAAGGTGAGTTGATTTTCGACTGATCTTTCAGCTTGATCTTTGCTCTGTTAAGATATGGTACTTGGAAACTGCAGCTTTATTATCCATAAGATGTCCGTGGATGAGCGTTTTGAAACCTTTAATGTGCATCTATCATTAGTCTGCACTTTATATCCATTCACCCACTGGGTGCTTTAACTTTTACTGAATAGTTCTTCCACTTGAGTCGACCAGGTCGTGTCGAGTGTATCTTTGAATCGGTGGGGGCACGCAGAGTGCACCCACTAGGTGTAGTCCCCGGGACCGCCGTCGAATGTTTGATTCGGTGGGGGTCTTTATCAAATGTCTCTTTACAGTTCTTCCACTCTATCGGGACAGATCCTGCCGAGTGGGATCCAGACCAGTGGTGGCACGCCGAGACCACCTAATCGGTGTAGTTGAAAGTGCAATCATGCCCTTAATCCTATTTTGATGTTGATGACAACACATATGCTCGGAACTAATCATGTTTATCAAGTATATCTCAGGATTATGTTTCAAAGACCGTGTGCATGGATCATGACTAGGGACAAAAAGCATATAACTCAAGGATGGAGATACAAGATGTTGACTTCATTTATGGTTTGTTCTTGAGTATAGGAATCCCGCACTATTAAGAGGGGATCGATGGATCTAGTGAAAAACTTGCTCAAAAGCTACTATTTCTATACCTTGCCTTAAGACGTCCGGTGTTCTACGGACGTCCCGTCCTTCTTGATTGCCCGGACGTCCGACCACTTCCAGACGTCCGGAGTTCCACAACAGAAGCATTTCTACGGATGTCCGGAACTCTCCGGACGTCCGACACTTTCACAACAGAAGCATTTTTACGGACGTCCGGACCCTCCGGTCGTCCGTGCTCCGGATGTCCGGCCCTGCTCGGACGTCCGTATCATGTACACTAGGTTGTGGCTCACATTTTCACAGCGGCTGGTCGCCCGATGACTGTCGGACGTCCGGACCTATTTGTGCCTCCGGACGTCCGACGTTCTCCGGACGTCCGGCCCATCCTGTACCCAAAACGGTCACTTTTACCCACCACCTATATATATACCTTTCCCTTCCACGGGATGAGGTTGACCATTCACCTTGAGCCTATCAAGAACACTCCTCACTCTCTCTCTCATTCATCCACACCAAATCCTAGATTCCCAAGTGTTCTAGGAGCATTTGAGAGAAGTTCTCCAATCAAGTGATAGATCCACTCCTTCCCCTTCTTTGCACCAAAGGAATTCGTGACTTGAGCAAGTTTTGAGATTTTCCCCATCGTTCTTGTTACTCTTGGAGGTTGGAGACTCCTAGGCGGTAGGAGTCATTCGGAGAGGAATCGAACTTTGTGATTACCCTCAGAAAAGTTTGTGAGGGTTTGGAGACCACCCCAAGGTCTACCACTAGTGATTGAGAAAGCCTCCGTGGTGTTGTCTCAAAGGGAGAATAGGGTGAGCCTTCGTGGCGTTGGTGTGCCTTCGTGGTAACATCCACCTCTCTAACGGTGACTAGCTTCCCTCCAAGGAAGTGAACATCGGCATACATCCTCGTCTCCCGGAGTTGCGGTTATTCCTAACCCTAACTCTCTACTTGTGGTTACTTGTCTCTTTACACTTATGTACATTATATTGTGCTTGCCTACTTACGTGTTTGTGTTGTTTGCTTAGTACTTTGTGCTCACGTACAATTGTTAGGCTCATCTTCATATTCCGCATTATTGCCTAAAATTGCCAAGTAATAATTGAAATTTGTAATTGTGCCTATTCACCCCCCCCCCCTCTAGGTCCATCTCGATCCTTTCAATTTGTATCAGAGCCTCGTGCTCTATTCTTGTGGCTTAACCGCCCTAGAGCGAGATGAACCTAGATGGGACTCCCCTGGTTGTAGATCCTAAGGATAAAGGCGAGGTTTCTTCTGAAGTCAAGTCCTTTACGTCTCAGGATCTAGAACGGGCCCTTGCTAAGCAAAAAGAGGAGCATGATGCTTCTCTTGAGGCCTTGGTCCAACTGAGATTAGCCACGTTGTCCGTGGTGCTTGCACCACACTCAAGTGGTGTGGGTTCGAGGCCAACCGTGCCTACATCATCACTTGGTCAACAACCTCCTAGCAATGAACACGCCAGTGTTCCTTGGCTTTATGCAAGACCTCGAATTGAGAAACCAAGATATAATCCTCAAGGCAAACCTCCTATACTTAGTGCTACTTTCGATTTTGCTTTGTGGAGAGTTGCTATGCAGGATCATCTTCGACATGGAAACGATGAGATGCTGGAGATTATAGAGTATGGCTATCATGTGGTTGATCCAAAGAACCCCACACCAAGAGAAATATATGACAAGAACCTCAATGACACGGCAATCATGTGTATAAGGAGAGGTATGGATGAAAAGCAAAGGAGACCGTTCATACACATCAGAAGTGCCAAGGAACTATGGGAAAGTATTATACGATCCAGGACTGGCACTTCTACCCTCCAGAGTGCTCAATATGAAATTGCCAAGGGGCAGTTGCAAAACTTTTGTATGGAAAAAGGTGAAACCCCCAATCAACTCCTTGAGCGTCTCATGACTCTCACTGCGGATACTGAGTCATGTGAGTGTGACAAGACACAAGATGGATTCAACATGACTAAGAGGTTTCTTGTGGATAAGTTGCTTCATGCTCTTGCTCCATATCATCATCAAATGGTGTGGGACATAAGACAACACCATACCTTCAAGGAAATGACTACAGATGACATCATATCCACCTTCCAACTATTTGAAGAGTCAAAGGCTAATGCCACAAAACATCTTGCCATGCATGGTTCCCCATCATCAAAGATCAATCTTGCATTGAAGGCCAAGCAAGTATGTGAAGATGAGCAAAGTGAAGAAGAAGAAGATGATGATGATGATGAAGATGGTAATGAGATTGAATCCGACGAGGGCCCTTCGTATGAAGACATGGCTCTTTCGTCAAGAAGTTTAGCGCCGGAAAATTCAAGGGAAGATTTCAAAAGAAGAAAGTAAGAAAATGCTACAACTATGAAGAAGCCAATCACTTCTCCAACGAGTGTCCTTATGAGAAGAGAGAAGATAAACGAAGGTTTCCCAAGACCTTTCCCAAGAAGAAGTTGCCAAATCCTTTGAACTCCAAGCTCAAGACGAGAGATGGAAAGGCAATGGTTGCTCAAGAAGAATCTGATCCGGATGATGTTAGTGGTGTTGCCGGAGTTGCTCAAGACTCTCAAAGCACGTTGAGGTTAGTAAACAAGAGTGGTGACGTGGTCACCTACAACTACATGAAAGATTACAAAGGCAACACTCACAAGTGCCTAATGGCAAAGGCCATGGTTGAAGAAGGAGAGGACCAAAGCTCTTCTGACAAGGTCAAGGTAACTCCACGATCAAATCCTCCTCTTTTCACACCGTCTACTCCTAGTGATGAGTATCTTGATGCGGAGGATAGCTATGAGGATGATGATCTAGATGATCCTATGATTGCTAAACTTAATAAGTTCATGTGCTCCATGAAAGGAAAGAAACTCACTATGTTTCATATGCTTATGGAGATGGTGAGTAAGCACACCATCACCATTAAGGAACTCGAAACCCTCGTCACCGAGGAAAAGGAAAAGTGTGAAATCCGTGAGCGGAAAGTCCAATATGAGGAAGCACGAAATGATGAACTGTGCTTAAAAATTGGTGCAAATATTGATGTTCACACTAATGATCTTGCCTCCTTGAAAAAGGCTATTGACTCTTGCGAAGAGTTAATGAATGATAAAAGTAAGCTTGTGAAGTCTCATGCTTCTCTATCTAAGGATTGTGAGCTTCTATCCGAGTCTCTCAAGACTAAGGAAGGAGATCTCACCGTTCTTAGAAAGAGTTTTGAGACGCTCAAACTTACTTATCTTGAAACTTTAGCCAAGGCTTACTCTTCCCCTATTATAAATGTTGATGCTTGTACTACTAACTCTAGTAGTGATCTAGCATCTATTCTTGAGGAAAATCGTTTTCTCAAGGCTCAAATTGAGAAAGGTCTCATGACATGTGCTCAAGGGCAAAAGAATCTTGATGAGATTTTGAGCCAACACAATGAGGTGTTTGCCAAAGAGGGACTTGGATTTGACCCGAGCACAAGCAAGAAGAAGACGTCCTCCCAAAAGTGCACAACTCCTCTAAAAGAAACATTTTTAAGAGAAGGGCACAAGGAGAAAGGTAAGGTTGTGAGTGGGAAGGCCACAAGGGGCATGCCCACTCTCAACAAGCCTAAAGAGTTCATGCCTCCTTCCTATGTACTTCGTAAGACTAAGGATGGAGAAGTCTTTGCAAAATTTGTTGGTCCTCGAAATGCATTCCGGTTCTATGCTATTTGGGTCCCTAAGACCCTTGTAACTAACTTGAGAGGTCCCATTGCAAAATGGGTGCCTCTAACCAAGTCCTAATTGTGTGTAGGTAAGCTTCTCCGGTGGGGTGAAATGGGTGATTGATAGTGGATGTACAAATCATATGACCGGAGATAGCAAATTTCTCTATGATTTCATGGAAGCTATTCAACCATTCATGAGCATTATGTTTGGTGGAGGTTCAAAAGGACAGGTACTCGGGTTGGGCAAGGTGGTTATCACAAACGACATGTCTCTTGCAAATGTTATGCTTGTCCAATCCCTTAAATACCACTTGCTTTCTGTTCGCCAATTGGCTTCTGTTGGTTATGATACACTCTTTGGACTAACGGATGTGAAAATCTTTAAGAGAGATACTCTCGAAGTGGCTTTTGTTGGAGAGTTGGATGGCAATCTTTACACGGTTGATTTCTCGAAAGAGAGCACATTCCATGCAACTTGTCCAATGGCCAAGGCTGACAAGGGGTGGATATGGCATCGCCGGCTAGCCCATGTCGGCATGAGAAATCTTCAAGATCTCTTAAAGGGGAATCACATCCTTGGACTAACCAATGTCTCTTTTGAGAAAGATCGTGTGTGTAGTGCATGCATAGCCGGGAAGCAACATCAATCAAAGCACCCACCCAAGAACATAGTATCTACTTCAAGGCCCCTGGAGCTCCTTCATGTGGATCTTTTTGGGCCTCCTTCATGGGATAGTCTTGGTGGGAAAAAGTATGGGCTTGTCATTGTTGATGATTACTCAAGATATACATGGGTGTTCTTCCTCAAGTCCAAGGACGAAACGAAGATCACCTTCATTGATTTTGCCAAGCAAGCCCAATGCAAGTTTGACAAAGAAATCCGGGTAATAAGAAGTGACAATGGCTCTGAGTTCAAGAACTATACTTTGGAAGAATTTCTAAGTGATGAAGGGATTGAGCATCAATATTTAGCTCCATACACTCCTCAGCAAAATGGTGTAGCCGAACGGAAGAACCGTACACTTGTAGAGATGGCAAGGTCCATGTTGGATGAATACAAGTCACCACATAGTTTTTGGGCCGAAGCTGTCAATACTGCATGCCATGCATCAAACCGGCTCTTCCTCCGCACTATATTGGAAAAGACTCCATATGAGCTTCTAACTGGAAACAAGCCAAATGTCAAGTACTTTCGTGTATTTGGGTGCAAATGTTTCATCCTCAACAAAAGAGAACGGTTAGGAAAATTTCAATCCAAAACAATTGAGGGTATATTTGTTGGTTATGGATGAAACTCTCATGCCTATAGAGTCTACAACAAATCCAATGGATGTGTTGTAGAAACATGTGACGTGGTGTTTGATGAATTTAATGGCTCCCATGGGGAGCAAGTTGATCTAAGTGATATAGGTGAAGAAGATTCTTCTCAAGACATTTTGACCATGGGTGTTGGTGCACTTCTTCCTATGGAACAAGAACCTCATGATGATGAAGAAGAAGATGGAGGTCTCACACATCATCAAACTACTTCAACATCCATACCACCACAAGCTCCTATTGTTCAACCGATACCCTTAGCCCAAGTTGAAGAGGATGATCAAGTCTCTCTTAATGATAATCATCAAGAACAAGATCATCATCAAGAGCAAGAACAAGTCCAATCATTGATGATGAACCTCAACAAATGCAACATGAACAAGAAGATCTTCCTCCACACATGAATGATCCATATGTTGAAGATGTGGATGATGGACATGAAGTTGAACCTCGTGAAACCCTCACCTCCATCATGCCTCGAGTGGCCGGCCGTGTTGATGTTGACAAAATCCTCACCGGCATCTTAGAAGGTAGAGTCACTCGTAAACATTTGACAAACTTTTGTGCTCACTTCTCGTTTGTGTCTAGTATTAAGCCACTCAAGGTACAAGAGGCATTGATGGACAACGATTGGCTAGTTTCTATGCAAGAAGAGTTGAACAGTTTTGAACGCAACCAAGTGTGGTCATTATTCAAGAGGCCATCTACCGAGCACAACATCATTGGAACAAAATGGATTTTCAAGAACAAGCAAGATGAAAATGGTGTAATCATCCGCAACAAGGCAAGGTTAGTGGCACAAGGGTACTCACAAGTTGAAGGTTTGGACTTTGGTGAGACCTTTGCCCCCGTTGCCTGTCTTGAATCCATTCGCATCTTACTTGCTTATGCCGCTTTCAATGGTTTTACATTACATCAAATGGATGTGAAGAGTGCTTTCCTAAACGGTCCTCTACAAGAAGAAGTATATGTGTCACAACCACCCGGGTTCGTTGATCCCTTTCACAAAGACTATGTGTATAAACTTCATAAGGCTTTGTATGGCCTCAAACAAGCACCTCGTGCTTGGTATGATCATCTGAAGAAGTTTCTACTCGATGATGGTTTTGTGAGAGGGGTGATCGATCCCACTCTTTTTACTAAGAGGGACAAGGGTGATTTGATCCTATGCCAAATCTATGTAGATGACATCATTTTTGGTTCTCCTAACATTCATTTGTGCAAGAAGTTTGCAGCTTCAATGACCAAGAATTTTGAAATGTCACTCAATACGGATTTGAAGTTCTTTCTCGGATTTCAAATTCAACAATTTCAAGAAGGAATTTTCTTATCTCAAGCAAAGTACCTCAAGGATATTCTAGAAAAGTTTGGTATGTCTGATGCTAGTCCATGCAAGACACCCATGCCAACCAAAATTACTCGCACTGAAGACACAAATGGTACTCCTTTCGACCCATCTACTTACCGCTCTATGATTGGTTCATTGCTTTATCTTTGTGCATCTAGACCAGACATCATGTTCAGTGTATGCATGTGTGCTAGATTTCAAGCTTTCCCTATGGAAAGTCATCATAAGGCGGTTAAGCATATTCTTAGATACCTTGTTCACACCCCAAAGTTGGGCCTCTGGTACCCCAAGGATGCTAAGTTTGATCTCATTGGGTACACGGATGCGGATTGGGCTGGAGACAAAGTAGATCGTAAGTCCACATCCGGTGCATGTCAGTTTCTTGGATGATCCTTGGTGAGTTGGTCCTCGAAGAAACAAAATTGTATTGCTTTCTCTACCGCAGAAGCTGAATACATTGCTGCCGCTAGTTGTGCAACTCAGTTGTTATGGATGAGGCAAACTTTGAAGGATTACGGTATCACCTATAGAAATGTGCCTCTTCTGTGTGATAATGAAAGTGCCATCAATATTGCTGAGAACCCCAAAGATCATCTCCGCACCAAACACATTGATATTAGGTACCATTTCTTGAGAGATCATGTTGAAAAGGGTGATATTCACATTGATCACATTGGCACAGATTTTCAACTAGCCGATATCTTCACCAAACCTTTAGATGAAGCAAGGTTCTGTCGACTTAGGCGTGAACTTGGTATCTTGGAGCTTGACAACATTATGTGAAATCTAGTACCCATTCATGCATGAATCTAATGTTTTGTCATGATGTAGGCATATACTTAGGGGGAGACATTCAATTCATGAATGTTCTCACCCTACTCAATGCATAAAAAGAACCAACACTCTCAAAGTAACCATGGGTCTAGACCTATGGTGCTTTAACATGATGGAGTAGTGACTATGCACTCAAAGTTCACATCTTTCCGTGTCATGTCATGACTACTCATACATTGTGGCATTAGCCACCACTTGTAGTATATGGCTATGATTGGGTGAGGTAGGGTATTAGTTACTACATAAATAAATTTTTACTGTGGACAAAAATTGCCTGCTCCTCATCATGATCAGCACTTGCACCTTTGCCTCCTGTCAAACTTCTGGCGTCGGACGTCCGTAGGTTCCGGACGTCCGTGTGGTTCTTCAATGCCAGTCGTCCGTAGGCATCCGGACATCCGTAAATTCTTCTCTGATTACCATAGACCAGTCGTCCGGCCTCTCCGGACGTCCGTAAAATCCACTCTGGTTCCCTTGGTTAGACGCCGAAACGACGGACGTCCGTAAGACTCCGGACGTCCGTAATAAACTTTTTGTTATAATCTTTCCGGTCGTCCGAAGCCGTCGGTCGTCCGTAGAATCATCTCTGTCATCCTCTACTTTCTGTTGGTCCCGACTCCGGTCGT
>NC_041393.1:55181651-55210980 GCF_002162155.2 Triticum dicoccoides | reverse complement strand
CGTCCGTAGGGTCCGGACGTCCGGACGTTTTTACTGGCCACTATATATACTGTGCGGTAGGGTTTCTCAACTGACCACATCCTCTATCCGCTATTTCCCCACCGCCGCCGCCGCTCCTGCCGTGTGGCCACTCACCGCAGCCGCACACCGCCGTGCCCCTCGCCGGGGCTTCTCTCCGCCGCGGATCTGCGGCCCGCTTGGCGCTGCTCCAGCCCGTCCAGCCCGTCGGCCACCTGCTCCAGCACGCCGCTCATCTCCTCCGTGTTCTTCCTTTCAAGGTCACGATGCCTCGGTCCAAGCACTCAGCTCGCAAGCAAGTCGCTGGAGGGCCGGCTCGTCCGTCTCGTCGTGGTGGCTCCGACGACTCCCAGGAGGAAGATCGCCCTCAGAAACGTGCCGCTCGTCCTCCCAGCTCATCCAGTGATTCCTCCTCGGAGGGGTCAGACTTTGAAGATGAGTTTAAGGAGGTGGATCCGTCCCCGATGGTTGGTGTTCGCGTCGCTGCACCCAAGCCGGGCACTCGTCGTCCAACCTTTCACCCTCCTCCTCCTCCGGTGCAACCCCACGGTGATTCTCGCCACATCTCAATTGAGCCTCCACTGCCACTCGGCTGTCATGTTAAGCGTTTCAACGATGTGCCAAAAACTTCATATCTTGAATTGCATCGTGATGTAGATCAATTTACTGTTGTTAGGGATTCTCAGGATAGTCGCTTTGGCACAAATGTCCAAGCCGACGTCTTCACCACGATTGTCATCCCTAAGGGCTTGTCACTTCATGTTTGCATTGATCTTGAGCACATTCGCACTCATCCGGAGATATATCCGGGAGCCATTGAGCTCATTGAGTCGTCCAATCTAGATGCTCCATTCGCCTTTCAACATGATTTTAACCACGCTGCCATCCATCAGTTTTATGCCACATGTTACTTTGCTCCTGATAACACTGTCACATGGATGACCTCCGACACTGCCCTCACAGCATCTTATGCTCAGTTTGTCACTGCCCTTGGATTTCCCGACACTGGGTTCAAAATCCACAAGGATGACCCCAACCATAAGCCCAAGGGCATTGCGGTCTGTGCGGATCTCCTTAGACCTATATCAACTTTGTCTGCCACTGAAAAACAAAAGGGTCTAAACCAAGTCTCCATTTGGCGCTTTCCATTCAACATCATTTATCAGTGTATCATCCACACCATCTATCCCAAGATGGGTGACAAGGGCTCCTGCAGCAGCTACTGCATTGATCTCATGCATCGCCTCTTCACATCTCCTAAAGGGAAGATAAATGTCCCACACTTTCTATGGCATGAGATCCGCCTTGCTAGCTTCCAACACAAGAGGGCTTTTCCTCATGCACCTTTTATTCAGGCTTTTATCAAAAGTGTAGCTCCCTTTCCCATTGCCCGCACTCATGTACATGAGCGATGGGTCATTCCCGCTCACATGGCGGCTGATCATGTTCCTTCTCCTCCCGCTACTGCTAGTCGCACCGCCGCTAGTGTTCCTTCTCATGCTACCCATCCTCCTTCCAGTGCTGCCCCTTTGGGCGCATTGCTCGTTTTCTTGGGAAGGCTCGCTCTGCCATGATGAAGATGTTCACCTTCCATTGCTCCCAACACCACGATGTGGTCACTCGCATGGTCACTTCCAAGAACGCTCTGAAGGCTCGTCTAATAGACTCAGGAGTGTATGATGTGAGTGACGATGAGCGTCTTCCTGAAGCCCCCCCCCCCTTCTGACTTTGGTTTTCCCTCCGGTCTTGAGTGGGCTGATTTCTTCGATGAGGCTGGTGGCAGTGGTGTTCATGATGATGATGATGATGATGATGATGATCTCTAATGCTATTATGTTTTCCCCCTATTTTCTATTTTTGGATACTTGATGCCAAGGGGGAGTAGGCTCCATATGCATGTTATTCTAGCTCATTATGTAATCAAACTTATTGTTATGGTTGTGTTTTAGCTTGTACTGAACCTATGTTATGAGTTTGTTGAATCTGAGATTTGGTGAATCTACATGTGATGAATCTATTTGAAGTTTAACTCTTGCTTATCGTGTGTATGAGATTTGGTTATACTGGAGGCATCATTTTGAGGGGGAGCCCTCATCATTTTGTTTTAGTAGTATCTATGGTATCACTTTGAGGGGGAGCTCGCTCGCTACTCATTCTTATTATGGTTATTGAGCTCCACAACAAATACTTCCGATTACTATTATGAGTATGCATATGAGTTGTCATCAACTACCAAAAAGGAGGAGATTGAAAGTGCAATCATGCCCTTAATCATATTTTGATGTTGATGACAACACATATGCTCGGGACTAATCATGTTTATCAAGTATATCTCAGGATTATGTTTCAAAGACTGTGTGCATGGATCATGACTAGGGAAAAAAGCATATAACTCAAGCATGGAGATACAAGATGTTGACTTCATTTATGGTTTGTTCTTGAGTATAGGGATCCTGCACTATTAAGAGGGGATCGATGGATCTAGTGAAAAACTTGCTCAAAAGCTACTATTTCTATACCTTGCCTTCGGACGTCCAGTGTTCTACGGATGTCCGGTCCTTCTTAATTACCCAGACGTCCGGCCACTTCCGGACGTCCGGCGTTCCACAACAGAAGCATTTCTACAGATGTTCGGAACTCTCCGGACGTCCGACACTTTCACAACAGAAGCATTTTTACGGACGTCCGGACCCTCCGGTCGTCCGTGCTCCGGATGTCCGGCCCTTTTCGGACGTCCGTATCCTGTACACTGGGTTGTGGCTCACATTTTCACAGCGGCCGGTCGTCCGATGACAGTCGGACATCCGGATCTATTTGTGCCTCCGGACGTCCGACGTTCTCCGGACGTCCGGCCCATCCTGTACCCAAAACGATCAGTCTTACCCACCACCTATATATATATACCTTTCCCTTCCACGGGATGAGGTTGACCATTCACCTTGAGCCTATCAAGAACACTCCTCACTCTCTCTCTCATTCATCCACACCAAATCCTAGATTCCCAAGTGTTCTAGGAGCATTTGAGAGAAGTTCTCCAACCAAGTGATAGATCCACTCCTTCCCCTTCTTTGCACCAAAGGAATTCGTGACTTGAGAAAGTTTTGAGCTTTTCCCCATCGTTCTTGTTACTCTTGGAGGTTGGAGACTCCTAGGCGGTAGGAGTCATTCGGAGAGGAATCAAACTTTGTGATTACCCTCGGAAAAGTTTGTGAGGGTTGGGAGACCACCCCAAGGTCTACCACTAGTGGTTGAGAAACGCCTCCGTGGTGTTGTCTCAAAGGGAGAATAGGGTGAGCCTTCGTGGCATTGGTGTGCCTTCGTGGTAACATCCACCTCTCTAACGGTGACTAGCTTCCCTCCAAGGAAGTGAACATCGGCATACATCCTCGTCTCCCAGAGTTGCGGTTATTCCTAACCCTAACTCTCTACTTGTGGTTACTTGTCTCTTTACACTTACGTACATTATATTGTGCTTGCCTACTTACGTGTTTGTGTTGTTTGCTTAGTACTTTGTGCTCACGTGCAATTGTTAGGCTCATCTTCATATTCCTCATTATTTCCTAAAATTGCCAAGTAATAATTAAAATTTGTAATTGTACCTATTCACCCCCCCCCCTCTAGGTCCATCTCAATCCTTTCAGTAGTCCCCGAGACTGCGGTTAACTGCGTCCAGTTGGCAGGGGTTTGAGAATTAATGTTGCTGTTTTTTTATTACTCGTGTTGGGCAGACCATGCTGAGTGGGAAATCGGTCCAGTGGGGGCATGCCAAGTGCACCCACTGGTTGTAGTCCCCGAGACTACTGTTGAATGTTTGATTCGGCAGTAGTCTTAGAACACTTTTTGCTGCGATTGACCTTTGTTTCTGTCGACTGACATGTCTTATTTGTTGACTGCAGAAATCTTGTTAGCTCGGGGCCTAGTTTGCTGAATTGGAGAGGAAGCAGATCAGTCTCAACCTCGACCTGGAGCTAGCCAAGGATAATCTTCAGAAGGCCAAGGATGAAGCAGCTGCTATGGGAGGTAATAACTCGCCGATTGTTCACTTTATCATTTTTTTTCTTTTTGTCTTTTGAACCGAGTGGCTCCACTCGAACAGATGTGCATAGTCTTACTCAACTTTACACCTTGTAATACAGGCAAGACCTCCTTCTTTTACTGATCCATTTTAAACCTTTTCAAAATCTTGTCAAGGTATGTACTCATTGAAAAATCTTATCAAGCGTCTTGATCTATCTCTATAGATCTTGATGCCCAATATGTAAGCAGCTTCACTGAGGTCTTTCTTTGAAAATCTCCTTTCAAACTCTCCTTTATGCTTTCCAGAAAATTCTACATTATTTCCGATCAACAATATGTCATTCACATATACTTATCAGAAAGGCTGTAGTGCTCCCACTCACTTTCTTGTAAATACAGGCTTCATTGCAAGTCTGTATAAAACTGTATGCTTTGATCAACTCATCAAAGCGTATATTCCAACTCCAAGATGCTTGCACCAGTCCATAGATGGATCGCTGGAGCTTGCATACTTTGTTAGTACCTTTAGGATCGACAAAACCTTCTGGTTGTATCATATACAACTCTTCTTTAAGAAATATCCATTTAAGGAATGTAGTTTTGACATCCATTTGCCAGATTTCATAAAATATGGCAACTGCTAACATGATTCGGACGGATTTAAGCATCGTTATAGTTGAGAAAATCTCATTGTAGTCAACACCTTGAATTTGTCGAAAACCTTTTGCGACAAGTCGAGCTTTGTAGATAGTAACACTACTATCAGCGTTCGTCTTCCTCTAGAAGATCCATTTATTTTCTATGGCTTGCCGATCATCAGGCAAGTCCACCAAAGTCCACACTTTGTTGTTATACATGGACCCTATCTTAGATTTCATGGCCTCAAGCCATTTTGCGGAATCTGGGCTCATCATCGCTTCCTCATAGTTCATAGGTTCATCTTGGTCTAGTAACATGACTTCCAGAACAGGATTACTGTACCACTCTGGTGCGAACAGTACTCTAGAAGACCTACGAGGTTCGGTAGTAACTTGATCTGAAGTTTCATGATCATCATAATTAGCTTCCTCACTAATTGGTGTAGGAATCAATGGAACTAATTTCTGTGATGAACTACTTTCCAATTCAGGAGAAGGTACAATTACATCATCAAGTTCTACTTTCCTCCCACTCACTTCTTTCGAGAGAAACTCCTTCTCTAGAAAGGATCCATTTTTAGCAACGAATATCTTGCCTTCGAATCTGTGATAGAAGGTGTACCCAAAAGTTTCCTTTGGGTGTCCTATGAAGACGCACTTCTCTGATTTGGGTTCAAGCTTATCAGGTTGAAGCTTTTTCACATAAGCATCACAGCCCCAAACTTTAATAAATGACAACTTTGGTTTCTTGCCAAACCATAGTTCATAAGGCGGCGTCTCAACGGATTTTGATGGTGCCCTATTTAAAGTGAATGCAGTTGTCTCTAATGCATAACCCAAAACGATAGTGGTAAATTGGTAAGAGACATCATATATCGCACCATATCTAATAAAGTGCGGTTACGATGTTCGGACTCACCATTACGCTGTGGTGTTCCACGTGGCATGAGCTGTGAAACTATTCCACATTTTTTTAAATGAAGGCCAAACTCGTAACTCAAATATTCACCTCCACGATCAGATCATAGAAAATTTATTTTCTTGTTACAATGATTCTCCACTTCACTCTGAAATTCTTTGAACTTTTCAAATGTTTCAAACTTGTGTTTCATTAAGTAGATATTCCCATATCTGCTCAAATCATCTGTGAAGGTCAAAAAATAACGATACCCGCCACGAGACTCAACATTCATTGGACTGCATACATCGGTATGTACTATTTCTAATAATTCATTAGCTCATTCCATTGTTCCGGAGAATGGAGTTTTAGTCATCTTGCCCATAAGGCACGCTTCGCAAGTATCAAATGATTCATAATCAAGTGATTCCAAAAGTCCATCTTTATGGAATTTCTTCATGCGCTTTACACCAATATGACCCAAACGGCAATGCCACAAATAAGTTGCACTATCATTATCAACTTTGCATCTTTTGGCATCAATATTATGAATATGTGTATTATTACGACCGAGATTCAATAAACCATCAACATTGGGTGTATGACCATAGAAGGTTTTATTCATGTAAATAGAATAACAATTATTCTCTTTTTTACATGAATAACTGTGTTGCAATAAACATGATCTAATCATATTCATGCTTTAACGCAAACACCAAATAACATTTATTTAGGTTCAACTCTAATCTCGAAAGTATAGGGGTTGTGCGATGATGATCATATCAATCTTGGCACCACTTCCAACATACATCGTCACTTCACCCTCAACTAGTCTCTATTTATTCTGCAACTCTTGTTTTGAATTACTAATCTTAGCAACTGAACAAGTATCAAATACCCAGGGGTTACTACGAGTAGTAGTAAGGTACACATCAATAACATGTATATCAAATATACATTTGTTCACTTTGCCATCCTTCTTATCCACCAAATATTTGGGGTACTTTCGCTTCCAGTGACCATTTCCTTTGTGTAGAAGCACTTAGTTTCAGGCTTAGGTCCAGCTTTGGGCTTCTTCACAGGAGTGACAACTTGCTTGCCAATCTTTTTGAAGTTCCCTTTCCTTCCCTTTGCCCTTTTCTAGAAACTAGTGGTCTTGTCAATCATCAACACTTGATGCTCTTTCTTGATTTCTACCTTCGTCGATTTCAGCATCACGAAGAGCTCAGGAATCATTTTTGTCATCCCTTCCATATTATAGTTCATCATGAAGTTTCAGTAAACTTGATGATGGTGACTAGAGAAATATGGCAATCACTGTCTTATCTGGAAGATTAACTCCCACTTGATTCAAGCAAATGTAGTACCCAGACATTCTGAGCACGTGCTCACTAGCTGAGCAAATCTCCTCCATCTTTTAGGCGAAGTACTTGTCAGAGATCTCATACCTCCTGACTCGGGCATGAGTCTGAAATACCAATTTCAGCTCTTGGAACATCTCATATGCTCTGTGGCATTCAAAAAAAATTGAAGTCCCGGTTCTAAGCCGTAAAGCATGGTGCACTAAACTATCAAGTAGTCATCATATTGAGCTTGTCAAACATTCATAACATCTGCATTAGCTCCTGCAACAGGTCTGTCACCTAGCAGTGCATCAAGGACATAATTCTTTTGTGCAGCAATGAGGATAAACCTCAGATCACGGACCCAGTCTGCATCATTGCTATTATCATCTTTCAACTTAGTTTTCTCTAGGAACATATAAAAAACATACGGAAGCTACAACGCGCGCTATTGATGTACAACATAATTTGCAAAATACTATCAGGACTAAGTTCATGATAAATTAAAGTTCAATTAATCATATTACTAAAGAACTCCCACTTAGATAGACATCCCTCTAGTCATCTAAATGATCACGTGATCCATATCAACTAAACCATGTCTGATCATCACGTGAGATGGAGTAGTTTTCAATGGTGAACATCTCTATGTTGATCATATCTACTATACGATTCACGCTCGACTTTCGGTCTCCAGTGTTCCGAGGCCATATCTGCATATGCTAGGCTCGTCAAGTTTAACCCGAGTATTCTGCATGGGCAAAACTGGCTTGCACCCGTTGTATGTGAACATAGAGCCTATCTCACCCGATCATCATGTGGTGTCTCAGCACGAAGAACTGTCGCAATGGTGCATACACAGGGAGAACACTTATACCTTGAAATTTTAGTAAGGGATCGTCTTATAATGCTACCGTCGTACTAAGCAAAATAAGATACATAAAAGATAAACATCATACGCAATCAAAATATGTGACATGATATGGCCATCATCATCTTGTGCCTTTGATCTCCATCTCCAAAGTACCATCACGATCTCCATTGTCACCGGCATGACACCATGATCTCCATCATCTTGATCTCTATCAACGTGTCGTCACATGGTCGTCTCACCAACTATTGCTATCGCATAGCGATAAAGTAAAGCATTATATGGCGCTTGCATCTTATGCAATAAAGAGACAACCATAAGGCTCCTGCCAGTTGCCGATAACTTTAACAAAACATGATCATCTCATACAACAAATTCTATCACATCATGTCTTGACCATATTACATCATAACTTGCTCTGCAAAAACAAGCTAGACATCATCTACTTTGTTGTTGCAAGTTTTACGTGGCTGCTATGGGATTCTAGCAAGAACCGTTCTTACCTAGGCATCAAAACCATAATTATTTTTCGTCAAGTGTGATGTTTTAACCTTCAACAAGGACCAGTCGTAGTCAAACTCGATTCAACTAAAGTTGGAGAAACAGACACCCGCCAGCCACCTGTGTGCAAAGCACGTCGGTAGAACCAGTCTCATGAATGCGGTCATGTAATGTCGGTTCGGGCCTCTTCATCCAACAATACCTCCGAATAAAAGTAAGATGTTGGTGGTAAGCATTATGCCTATTATCGCCCACATCACTTTGTGTTCTACTCGTGCATATAACATCTACGCATAGACGTGGCTCGGATACCACTGTTGGGGAACGCGGTAATTTCAAACAATATGCTACAATCAGGCAAGATATATCTAGGTGATGCATAGCAATGAGAGGGGAGAGTGTGTCCACGTACCCTCGTAGACCGAAAGCGGAAGCGTTTCAATAACACGATTGATGTAGTCAAACTTCTTCGCGATCCAACCGATCAACTACCGAACACACGGCACCTCCGCATTCAGCACACGTTCAGCTCGATGACGTTCATCGTGCTCTTGATCCAATTGAGGACGAGGGAGTTCCGTCAGCACAACGGTGTGGCGATGGTGATGATGATGCTACCGGCGCAGGGCTTCGCCTAAGCACTACAATGGTATGATCGAGTTGTGTAACTATGGAGGGGGGCACTGCACACGGTTAAGAGAAACTTGTGTGTTCTAGGGTGCCCCCCTGCCCCTTATATAAAGGAGCAAGGGGGAGGCTGGCCGGCCCCTAGAGGCGCGCCCAAGGAGGAGAAGTCCTACTCGGACTTCCTATTCCTAGTAGGATTCCACTTCGAGGAAGAGAGGGGGAAGGAAGGAGAGGGAGAGGGAGTAGGAAAGGGGGGGCACCGCCCCCTTCTCTTGTCCTATTCGGACTCAAGGGGGGTGCGGCCAGACCTCTTGTGGCCCTCCTCTCTCTCCACTAAGGCCCATGGTGGCCTATTAGTTCCCCCGGGGGTTTCCGGTAACCCCTCCGACACTCCGGTTTTACCTGAAACTTCCCGGAACTCTTCCAGAGTCCGAATAACATGGTCCAATATATCAATCTTTATGTATCGACCATTTCGAGACTCCTCATAACGTCTGTGATCTCATCTGGGACTCTGAACAAACTTCGGTCATCAAAAACAGATAACGCATAATAGATATCGTCATCAAATGTTAAACATGCGGACCCTACGGGTTCGAGAACTATGCAGACATGACCGAGACACATCTTCGGTCAATAAACAATAGAGGAACATGTATGCTCATGTTGGCTCCTACATATTCTATGAAGATCTTTATCGATCAAACCGCATAACAACATACGTTGTTCCCTTTGTCATCAGTATGTTACTTGCCCGAGATTCGATCGTTGGTATCATCATACCTAGTTCAATCTCGTTACCGGCAAGTCTCTTTACTCGTTCCGTAATACTTCATCCTGCAACTAACTCATTAGTCACAATGCTTGCAAGGCTTATAGTGATGAGCATTACCGAGAGGGCTCAGAGATACCTCTCTGAAACACACAGTGACAAATCCTAATCTCGATCTATGCCAACCCAACAAACACCTTTGGAGACACCTGTAGGGCATGTTTATAATCACCCATTTATGTTGTGACGTTTGATAGCACACAAGGTGTTCCTTAGGTATTCGGGAGTTGCATAATCTCATAGTTTGAGGAACATGTATAAGTTATGAAGAAAGTAGTAACAATGAAACTGTAATGTTCATAATGCTAAGCTAATAGATGGGTCATGTCAATCACATCATTCTCCTAATGATGTGACCCCGCTCATCAAATGACAACACTTTGCTATAGTTAGGAAACATAACCATCTTTGATTAACGAGCTAGTCAAGTAGAGGCATACTAGGGACACTTTGTTTTGTCTATGTATTCACACATGTACTAAGTTTCCGGTTAATACAATTCTAGCATGAATAATAAACATTTATCATGATATAAGGAAATATAACGACTTTATTATTGCCTCTAGGGCATATTTCCTTCAGATCCATTTGTTAAATTTGTCGACTGCTATGAGTAAATGAGTGAAACCACTTCTGCCGGTCTTGAAAGGTCAAACCATATCCAACCCCCAGACTGCAAACGGCCAGACGAGTGGAATAGTCTTCAAGGAAGATGCAGGCTTGTGAGACATGTTTGAGTAGAACTGGTAGCCTTCGCACTTGTCGACTATATCTTTTGCCACCTCATTCGCACGCGGCCAATAGAATCCCACTCGGTATGCTTTGGCTACGATGGTCTGAGAGGATGCATGGTGACCACAGGTCCCCGAGTGGATCTCATTTAAAATCATTCGACCTTCTTCTGGGGAGATGCAACGTTGAGCCACTCCTGTGACACTTTCCCTGTAAAGGTGCCCACTTATCACGATGAAGGCTTTGGATTGACCGACGATCTGCGGGCCTCATCTTCTTCTTTTGGGAGTTCCTGCGTGAGCAGGTATGTGATATATGGCATCGTCCAATCGACAGTGATCACTAAAACTTCCATGATCAAGTCGACTATAGCTGGGACTTCAATCTCAGTCAGATTGGTTGAACCTATCAGTTGTGGGGGCTCTTCCGTGAAAGGATCTTCTTGAACTGACGGGGTGTGGAGATTCTCCAAGAACACATTACTGGGGATAGGATTCCGAGTGGAACCTATCTTCGCCAGATCATCAGCAGCTTGATTCTTGATTCGGGGTATGTGGTGGAGCTCTAACCCCACAAACTTCTTCTCTAGCTTTCTTACTGCATTGCAATAACCAGTCATTGTTGGACTACTGATATCCCATTCCTTCATCACTTGATTGACCACCAAGTTTGAGTCGCCGTAAACCATCACGCATCAGACGCCGAGTGAAATGGCCATACGTAACCCATACAAAAGTGCCTCATACTCAGCTTCATTGTTTGAAGAATCAAACTGGATCTGGAGGACATAGCTGAGCTTGTCACCTCTTGGGGATACCAAAACCACTCCTGCACCAGAGCCGTTCAACATCTTGGACCCATCAGAGAACATAGTCCAATGCTCCTAGTGAATCTGAGTCAGTTGCTGCTGTTCAATCCACTCAGCAAGGAAATCTATTATTGCCTGGGACTTGATTGCTTTCTTTGCCTCGAGCTTGATATCCAAAGGAAGAAGTTCAATCGCCCACTTTGCCACTCGACCAGTTGCATCCCTATTGTTCAGAACTTCTGATAATGGAGCATCGCTAATGACTGAAACCGAGTGGTCTAAGAAGTAGTGTGCAACTTTCTTCGTGGCCAAGTAAATTCCATAAACAAGCTTCTGATAATGTGGATATCTCTGCTTGGACAGAGTCAAGACTTTAGAAATATACTACACTGGGCACTGAACTTTGTAGGTTTTGCCTTCTTCTTCTTGCTTGACCGTGAGCACTGTGCTGGCAACTTGTCCAGTGGCTACGATGTATAGAAGTAAAGGCTCCTTGCTGATTGGAGTGGCAAGCACCGGCTGAGTGGAAAGCAGGGCTTTGAGCTCTTCAAATGCTGCTTCAGCTTCAGGGTTCCACTCGAACTTGTCAGACTTATTCATTAGTCGGTAAAGAGGTAATGCCTTTTCACCGAGGCGTGAGATGAATCGACTCAATGCAACCAAACAACCATAAGCTTCTGAACATCATGCGCACGCATAGGGCATTTCATTCAGAGGATTGTGACGACCTTCTCTGGGTTTGTGTTGATTCCTCGTTTGGAAACGAGGAAACTGAGTAACTTTCCACCTGGGACTCCGAACGTGCACTTTGATGGATTGAGCTTGATATCATATCTTCTTAAGTTGGCAAAGGTTTCAGCAAGGTCAGTCGGTAGGTCGAAACCTTTGCGTGAGTTGACCATGATGTCATCCATGTATGCTTCCATATTCTAACTGATTTGAGTGAGCAGGCACTTCTGAATCATGCGCATGAACGTGGCACCAGCATTCTTGAGTACAAAGGGCATAGTAACATAGCAAAAACACCAGAACAGGGTGATGAAAGCTATTTTTATTTCGTCGGGTCCATACAGTCGGATCTGATGGTACCCGGAATATGCATCCAAAAAGGACAAGTGCTCACACCCTGCAGTTGAGTCGACTATCTGGTCAATGCGGGGCAGAGGGAAATGATCTTTCGGGCAGGCCCGATTGATATGTTTCAAATCGAGAAACATTCGAAGTGACTTATCTTTCTTGGGGACCATGACAACATTGGCGAGCCACTCGGAGTGGTATATCTCACGGATGAACTCAGCTGCCATAAGCCGAGCCACCTCCTGGCCAATTGCCTTCCTCTTCTTCGCGGCAGACCGGCAGAGATGCTCTTTAACGGGTTTTGCTTTCGGGTCAACTTGCAAACGGTGCTCAGCCAGTCCCCTAGGTACACCCGGCATGTCTGATGGTTTCCATGCGAATATGTCCCAGTTCTCACGGAGGAACTAGATGAGCGCTTCTTCCTATTTGCTGACGAGTGTTGTTGAGATATGAGTCGGAGCAGCATTTTGATCAGTTGGGTGAATGTGAACTTGTTCTGTTTCACCAGACGACTCAAATGCAGACTCTGAAGCAGGCTTCTTGGCACGCAACAACTCACTCAGATCTGCATACTTCTCTTATTCTTCCATCTCTACTGCTGCCATCTGTTCATCAGCGATCTTTGAGCCCTTCTGGAGGCACTCTTCTGCTATCTGCCGATTTCTAGTGACTGTGATCACGCCTCTGGGGCCAGGCATCTTTAACTTGAGGTACACATAACACGGTTGAGCCATGAAATGAGCATATGCAGGTCTGCCTAGAATAGCATGGTAGGCCCTGTGAAAATCTACCACCTCAAACCTCAACTTTTCCTTGCGGTAATTCTTTGAATGACCGAAAACCACATCAAGAGTGATCTGACCGAGTGAGTCGGCTTTCTTTCCTGGGATGACTCTGTGGAATTGCATGTTGCTCTCGCTGAGCTTGGACATCGGAATGTCCATCCCTCGGAGGGCCTCAGCATACAGAATATTCAAACCACTGCCACCATCCATCAAAACATTGGTCAGTTGAGTGCCCCCAACGACCGGGTCAACCACCAACGCTTGCTGCCCAGGGGAAGCAACGTGCACTGGGTGGTCGGACTGGTCGAATGTAATGGTTTTTTTTGACCACTTCATATATGTCGTTGTTGCCAGAGCAACCATGTTTACTTCTCTGTTGATAACTTTTAGTCGACTTTTTCTCTTGATGTCAGCAAAAATCACTAAAGTGGCATTGACGTTGGGGTAACCGTCATCTTCCTCTTTGGCTTCTTCCTTATCTGATTCTTTTTGTTTCTCACTGGGCTGACCCTCTCGAAAACTCTGAATCAGGAGTCCGCACTATCGAGTGGTATGCTTGGGAAGAATCAAGTTACCCTCTTCATCTTTTTTGGTGTGTATATGACACGGTAAATCAAGCACATCATTTCCCGCTTGATCTTTCACTTTTTGGGGGGGGAGGGTCCAAGGCCCTTTAGGCTTCCCCTTGAACTTCCCTTGATTCAAAACAGCTGCCTCAGCAGGACCTGCGGGTTCAGCTTTGAATTTTGCTTCTGGCTGGAGTTTCCTCCTCCAGTGTCCTGGGCGACTGATTTGTTCTTGCCTCTCTAGAGTCGGTCCTCTTCTTCGCCGTTAGCATACTGCTACCTCTTGAGCATGCGTTGATTTTTCCCTTGAAGAGGAAAGGGTGATGCAGCAAAGTAGCGTAAGTTTTTCCCTTAATTTTTGAGAACCAAGGTATCAATCCAGTAGGAGGCTCCTCAAAAGTCCCTCGTACCTACACAAACAAACAAGAACCTCGCAACCAACGCGATAGAGGGGTTGTCAATCCCTTCATGGTAACTTGCGGAAGTGAGATCTGATAGAGATAATAAGATAAGATAAATATTTTTGGTATTTTTATGATATAGATTGGAAAGTAAAATATGCAAATAAAAGTAGATTGAAAGCTTATATGATAAAAGGTAGACCCGGGGGCCATAGGTTTCACTAGTGGCCTCTCTCAAGATAGCATAAGTATTATGGTGGGTAAAAAAATTACTGTCGAGCAATTGATAGAAAAGTGCATAGTTATGAGATTATCTAGGCATGATCATGTATATAGGCATCACGTCTGTGACAAGTAGCTCGAAACGATTCTGCATCTACTACTATTACTCCACACATCGGCCGACTCCTGCCTGCATCTAGAGTACTAAGTTCATGAAGAACAGAGTAACGCATTAAGAAATATGACATGATGTAGAGGGATAAACTCATGCAATATGATATAAACCCCATCTTTTTATCCTCGATGGCAACAATGCAATACGTGCCTTGCTGCCCCTGCTGTCACTGGGAAAGGACACCGCAAGATTGAACCCAAAGCTAAGCACTTCTCCTATTGCCAGAAAGATCAATCTAGTAGGCCAAACCAAACTGATAATTCGAAGAGACTTGCAAAGATAACCAATGACACATAAAAGAATTCAGAGAAGATTCAATTATTTCTCATAGATAAACTTGATCATAAACCCACAATTCATCGGATCTCGACAAACACACCGCAAAAAGAGTTACATTGAATAAATCTCCAACAAGATCGAGGAGAACATTGTATTGAGATTCAAAGAGAGAGAGAAAGCCATCTAGCTAATAACTATGGACCCGAAGGTCTGTGGTAAACTACCCACAACTCATCGGAGAGGCCTTGGAGATGATGTAGTGGCCCTCCATGGTTGATTCCCCCTCTAGCAGAGCGCCGACGAAGGCTCCAAGATGGGATCTTGCGGATACAGAAGGTTGCGGTAGTAGAAATAGTTTTTCATGGTGCTCCTGGATATTTTTGGGGTACGTGGATATATATAGGAGGAAGAAGTACGTCGGTGGAGCCATGAGGGGCCCACAAGGCAGGGGGCGCGCCCACCCCCTTAGGGCATGCCGGCCACCCTCGTGGCCACCTCAGCTGCTTCTTGACGTCCACTCCAAGTCTCCTGGATTGCGTTTGTTCCAAAAAGATCGCTCCCGAAGGTTTCATTCTGTTTGGACTCCATTTGATATTCCCTTTCTTCGATATATACTAAAATAGGCACAAAAAAAGCAATTCGGGCTGGGCCTCCGGTTAGTAGGTTAGTCCCAAAAGTGATATAAAAGTCTAAAGTAAAGCCCATAAACATCCAAAAGAGGTAAAATAATAGTATGGGACAATCAAAAATTATAGATACATTGGAGACGTATCAAGCATCCCCAATCTTAATTCCTGCTCGTCCTCGAGTAGGTAAATAATAAAAATAGAATTTTTATATGGAATGCTACCTAGAATTTTCTCGATGTAATTTTCTTTATTGTGGCATGAATGTTCAGATCCAAGTGATTCAAAATAAAAGTTCATATTGACATAAAAGTAATAATACTTCAAGCATACTAACAAAGCAATCATGTCTTGTCAAAATAACATGGCTAAAGAAAGTTCATCCCTACAAAATCATATAGTTTGGTCATGCTCCATTTTCGAAAAAACAAGAATGCTCTCATCTTGCACAACCCCGATGACAAGCCAAGCAATTGTTTCATACTTTAGTAATCTCAAACTTTTTTCAACTTTCATGCAATACATGAGCGTAAGCCATGGATATAGCACTATGGGTGGAATAGAATATGATGATGGGAATTGTGTGGAGAAGACAAAAAAGGAGAAAGTCTCACATCGACGCGGCTAATCAACGGGCTAGGGAGATGCCCATCAATTGATGTCAATGCAAGGAGTAGGGATTGCCATGCAACGGATGCACTAGAGGTAAAAATGTATGAAAGCTCAAAAAAAGAATCTAAGTGGGTGTGCATCCAACTTGCTTGCTCACCAAGACCTAGGGCATTTGAGGAAGCCCATTGTTGGAATATACAAGCCAAGTTCTATAATGAAAAATTCCCACTGGTATATGAAAGTGACAAGAACATGGTGCTACTTTGAAGCACAAGTATGGAAAACGATAGTAACATTGTCCCTTTTTTTATTTTTTATTTTATTGGGCCTTTTTTTAATTGGCCTTTCCCTTTTTTGGGCCTTTTTTTTATTTGGCCTTTCTTTTTTTATATAAGGGACAATGATCTAATAATGATGATCATCACACTTCTATTTATTTACAACTCATGAGTTACAACTCAAAACTAGAACAAGATATGACTCTATATGAATGCCTTCGGTGGTGTACTGGGATGGGCAATGAATCAAGAGTGACATGTATGAAAAGTTATGCAAGGTGGCTTGGCCACAAATACGATGTTGACTACATGATCATGCAAGGCAATATGACAATGATGATGAGTGTCATGATAAACGGAACGGTGGAAAGTTGCATGGCAATATATCTCGGAATGGATATGGATATGCAATAATAGGTAGGTATGGTGGCTGTTTTGAGGAAGATATAAGGAGGTTTATATGTGATTGAGCGTATCGTATCACGGGGTTTGGATGCACCGGCGAAGTTTGCACCAACTCTCAAGGTGAGAAAGGGCAATGCACGTTACCGAAGAGGCTAGCAATGATGGAAGGGTAAGAGTGCGTATAATCCATGGACGCAACATTAGTCATAAAGAACTCACATACTTATTGCAAAAATCTACAAGTCATCAAAAACCAAGCACTACGCGCATGCTCCTAGGGGGATAGATTGGTAGGAAAATACCATCGCTCGTCCCCGACCGCCACTCATAAGGATGACAATCTAAGAACACATCATGTTTTAAATTTGTTACACAACGGTCTTCAGCCTGTCGGCTGGGTTCAACTTTATCTAATGTTACCCTGAGTATGCGTCCAAGAAACTCAACAGCTCGCATCCAGCTGTGGAGTCTATCACTTGGTCAATTCTTGGTAGGGCAAAGGGATCTTTGGGGCAAGCTTTGTTGAGGCTGGTATAATCAATGCACATGCGCCACTGCTTGTTTTTCTTCAACACTAGAACTGGGTTGGCCAGCCACTCTAGAAAGAACACTTCCATGATGAATCTGGCTGCCAGAAGCCGGGCTATCTCTTCTCCGACAACTCTTCTCTTCTCTTCTGACAAGCGGCGCAAGGGCTGCCTGACCGGCTTGGCGTCAGGTCGGACATGTAATTTGTGCTCGGCGAAATCCGTCAGAACACCCGGCATGTCTTTGGGAGACCATGCGAAGATGTCTCGATTCTCACGGAGGAAATCGATGAGCTCGCTTTCCTATTTGCTGTCAAGGTTTGCACCTATGACAGCGTGCCTCTCCGGGTGCTCCGGGTCCAAGGGTATCTTCTTTGTCTCCATTGCCGGCTTGAACGAGCCCTCTACCTCTGACTCCTTGGGGATGGGTGACATTTCTGGCTTCTTGCCTGCCATCGCCACCACCCGGTCAAGGAGCCACTTCTCAGCTGCAATCACGAGGGACTCGGCCAGCCGGCTGCTATCCGCGGCACAGGCGGTCGACTTTTTGTAGTCTCCGACTACAGTCAGGATCACCTTGGTACTTGGCATCTTCATCTTGAGGTAAGCATAGTGGGGGACTGCCATGAACTTGGCCAGAGCAGGTCGGCCAAGCAACGCATGGTAGGGGCTCTCAAGGTCCACCACTTCAAACCAAACTGGCTCACGGCGGAAATGATTCTTGTCTCCGAAGAGAACATCAATTTGAGTCTTGCCGATTGGTGAGCAAGAAAGGCCAGGGACTATGCCATGGAATACAGTCCGACTGGGGAGGAGCTGCTTCTGCTTGATTCCCAACTTCTCCATGGTGTCATGGTACAGGATATTTATGTTGCTGCCGCCATCTATCAGGACTCTGGAGAAACAAGCTGCCCACCTCTCTGTTGCAAAGGTAGCATCCAGGACCAGGGCATAGGAACCAGGGGAAGGCATCACCTCCAGATGGTCGGCCCTGCTCCAACTGATGGGCCTCTCGGACCAGTGCATGAATTCTGGAGCATTTGAGGCCACTGCTTGTACTTCTTATTGTTGCAACCGTCTGCTGCGTCTATCGCCAGCCACACTAGTGAATACAACATAGGCTCCGTGCTCCACAGGATACTCGTCTTGTACGGCGCCGACTAGCCGGGCCGCCGGCTGCTGGGGCGGAGGAGGCGGCAGGCCGGCAGGCGGAGGGGGTAGGAGTCCATCTCCCTTAGCAATCCTGGTGAGCCAATGACACTTCTGAGTGGTGTGGTTGGACGACTTCGCGCCACTATGGAATTTGTAGGGTGCATCGAGGGTCTGCTCGTAAGAGAAGGCGGGCAACCAATTGGGCTTGCCGCCCTTCTGATGCTTGGGCGCTGGCTGCCCTTCCGGCTGCTGGTCCACGACTGTCGCCACCTACCGGCTGATGGAAGCCGACTGGGTGGCCTTCCGCTTGTTGTCGCTTGGATGCTGTCACCGACTGGTCTCACCAGCCGGAGTCCGAGGGGTCTGAGGTGCCACCTTGCCGGACGCATCAACTAGGATCTCCGCCTTCATGTAGGAGTCGGCCGTGGCGTGCTTATCGGCGATGATTAACAGCTCGTCGAGAGTCACAGGCTTGTCGCAGAGAAGTCAGTGCTTGAGGAGGGTGCCTTCTCTGCACCCGGTGGTGAAGTACTTGATCGCATGCACCTCGTGCACGCCCTCACAGGAGTTGCGCAGCTCGACCCAGCGCGTGAGATAGTCGCGAGTCGATTCGCTGGGCCCTTGGACGCACAAGGAGAGCTGTCGGGGCTTGGGAGGCCGCTTGTACGTGCTGGTGAAGTTGCGGATGAAGGCCTCGGTGAAATCAACCCAGCTGTTGATGCTGCAGGGCTTCAGGCTGTTAAGCCATGTCCGGGTTGTGCCTTGAAGCATGAGCGGGACGTACTTCATGGTAACACGCTTGTTGCCGTTCGCTATGCTGACGGCCGTGGAGTAGTCGACCAGCCAGTCCTCCGGCTTCATGGAGCCGGTGTACTTGGGCGTATTTCGTGGGAGGGTGAACCCTTTGGGGAAGGGCTCATCTCGGATTCGTGGGCCGAAACTGGGCAGGCCCAACGCGTCCTCTTCTTCTAGTGTCAGGGATCGGTTGAGGTGATCGATCCGATGGCGAGCGTCGTTCTCTCCGACTCCCTCTCGACGGCCAAGGCGGTCGCCGAGTGTCGGGTGCGTGACAGGCGATGAAGTAGGGTGCCTCGCCCCATGAGGCAGAGGAGGCGGATCACCTCGCCGCTCCACCGCTCGAGGGCGGCCGTCCTCGTCTTTTGCTCGATGGAGAGGCGTGTCCGACTGCGACTGGCAGCCGGCTCGTTGCCTCTTATTCCGCGAGCGCCACCAGTCGGCGTCCGGGACGTCGCCCCATGGTCCTGACGAGGGGGCGGTTCGTCGTTCCATCGGGCGGGCACTTCAGCGCGGCAGCCGGCTTCGTGCTGCGCGGCGGCCGCATCTAGGAGCTGCTGGACTCGCTCCATCATGTGGCGGCGCTCGTCGCTGTCGTATTTGTCCAGCTCATCCGTTACCGCCTGGGTGGCCCGGATGTTCTCCGCAGGCGTGGCGTAGACAGGGCGTTCTGCCCCGAACATGCTAGCAATGGTCGCGCCACGCTGCCGGATCGTGCCGATGCGGCTAGGCCCCTCAGGAGCCGGTGTGCCGCCAACTACCAGATCCATCTCACGTCGGTAGGCGTCCGAGAGGCGTCGCACGCTGGCCAGTCGGCCAACGCTCTCGAGAATCTAGACGCGGCGTGCCTCCAGCGTCTCAGCATCCGCTCCCTCTGGGATGGACGCCGACAGGTCTCGCAGAGCCGTGTCGAGTGGGTCTCGAGCGCGTTCGTCCGAGTGCTCGCCGCTGAGGATGACAAGCACCTCTGTGATGGTGCTCCCACCGCTGTGCTTGCGAGGAGGCGGCTCGTCGTAGACCACCACGTTGGTAGGGATCGCGTCAAACGACGCCGTGTCGGAGTCGACGATCATCGGATTGGTGGAGCCAACAGACTCCAGGTCCACAGCAGGCTCGCTGGTGACGTGGAGCTGGTCGAGGAGGCTGACGAGGCGGCTCTCGGGCAGCCGGTGCCCGCGTCAGAGACCGACTCGTCGGGGAGGTGGATCTCGTCGACAAGGTTGGCGAGGCAGCTTGCTGCACAGGCAATCTCTGCGTCGTTCAGCGCGTCGAGGCTGACGCCGTCAGGCGTGCTGGGCTTGCTTCGCTCGCCAGGAAGGAACAAGGTTCCCGTCCAGAGCAGATCTCCGGGAGAAGGTGCACCTCGCCCCACGGTGGGCGCCAAATGTCGGGGGTTGGCTGCGACATATGCCAATAGATGGCTTATCATGGTGGGAGCGAGTAGAACGTCGCCGGTGCCTGGAAGCGGGATGAGGCGTAGACACGAACGCCGGCGTACTTTACCCAGGTTCGGGGCTCTCCTAGGAGATAACACCCCTAGTCCTGCTCTGCGGGGTCTCCGCATGATCACTAAGGCTCAAGTGATACAAAGGTGCTCCTTGAGCTGTATGCTAGAGGTAGGAGAAGGCAAGGCTAACTCTCTCCTACTCTGGGGGTCTGGCTAGTTCTAAAGAGTTGGAACCCTTTGCATGGGTGCTCTAGGGGATTTATATAGGCCTACCCCCCAGTGGTACAATGGTAATCTGGCCGGGTGCTGGGCCCGACTGTCAGCGTCTCTAGCCTTCGGCTTCTCCGCCGACTACTGGGACCCGCCGCCTGGTGGGCCCCGCCGACTGGTCTGGTACGGAGCCGACAGGCCGCTCCTGGCGCTGGCGGGTCTAGTTGGTGGCTGCTCAGTGTAGCAGTGTTGCTAATGACGCAGGCTTGGTTAACCCAGCGTGGCTACAGTCCCGCCGCCTGGCGGGTGATCACTGTAGCCACACCTGGTCTCATCAGGTTAATGGCGTACTCGCTTCGAGGGAAGGGACGGCCGCCTGTTGGGGGCCGGCCTTCCCCTGGTCCTACTGGTTCGTCATACGCCGTCTTCTGAGGCGTCACTGCCCAGTAGGGCCCGCAGCCGGCGGGCCGTACCGACAGGTCGTCGTGGGGAACAGGGCTTCGCCTGTTCAGAGTGATGTCAGGGAAGAATGGCAATAATGCCACGTCGTGCGGAGATCTCCGCCTGTACGGGCACTGTGACCACGCCACGCCCAAGGAGGTGATGGGCTTTACTGTAGCCACGCCCCATCTAGTCCTCTTAATGGGGGCACGGACTCTGAGGGTGCCTGGTGGCCGCCTTCCTGACGCCGACCTCCCTAGAGGCCGGCTGGCTGGAGCCGGCTGCTCGTGGTGCCGTCTGTAGGTGGTTGGCCATCCTCTGGGGGGCGACCGTTGGGCTAGCCGGCTCCCGGAGGGCGGAGCTTTAGCTCGGGGCACTGAGGGCCGAAGCCGGCCCAAGGTTTTGATATGTTCAGGGACTCGGGTTAGGCTATCCGTGGCCCATTACTCCGACACCTATCGCAGGCCTTGGAAGGCACGGACAGATAAATTCAGACCCAACAAGTAGTGATCTTTTTTTAATGACAATGGTTTTTCCCATGAATGTGCTCATGCATTGTGCTCTAAATCGTCCTAACCCCTAGAATAAATGCCTAGTTTGTCCGCAAACTCCCAACCCCAGCCTATATTGGGGAGAAAATAACGGTTGTTCGAACATCTGAACACCAATCACGTTGGACCCACCTCACCCAAGGTCACTGTTTCTTTTTTTCCTCTTTCTCTTCATTTCCATCAATCATATGCATATGTACGGATAATCAGAGGACACGGCTGTATGCATAGACAAACAGGGGTTCAAAGCGGACATGTCCTAACATGTTCATGGATAAATACGGAACAATGTTCATAGATGCTTCGACAATACCCAAGGGAACGACCTTCTTGAGGGGACCTTTTTCCTTATAATAGCGTCGTGCGAACTTTTGTCCCTATATTAGCGTCGTGGCAATTTCTATGCGGAGCATGGCAGTTTTCCTAATGCAACATGGTAAATTCTTTTAGACATGCATGGTAATTTCTTTTCTGCAGCATGGCAATTCTTTCTTTGTACCATGGCAAATCATGGACATCTGTGGCAGCTTTCTTCTGATGATGGCTTTTCTATTTGCCATGTGCGAATCTCTGGTACGCATGACAAATTACTCTGCTGCAGCATGACAAATTCCTAACAGTTGTTTCTACTAGCATGACATTTTTTTTCAACATGACAAATCTTTCTGCAATAGAACATTCGTTGTGAGTGTTTTTTTTTTCAAGGAAACACTGCCTGATGGCGTTTTTCAAAGTCTCACGTAGGAAAAGTTAGTTCGATCAGGGAATATCAACACGGTATTGACGTTAAGAAAAATAAAAATATTTTAATATTTCTTTCTCAAAGGAAGAAACACATCAGATTTTAGTTGGAAAAAATGCACAGACCCAAAGGATCTATCCCCACTGTAATTTGTACAGGTTGTCCTGATGCCTCACAAGCTTAAATATTATCGAGGTTTTCCTGTGATTGCCACTGCCTTGTTAGTTGCTATGCTACACTCTCTTGGGTATAATCTACTACTCCATGGGTAGTAAGAAAAGATGGCAGACCAAACACTGGTAAGAAGATAGTAGCACAAATGACAACCACAGCATGTCATTCCATACTAGTCAATAACACTGGGTTGCACTGCTATCCAAACCAACTCACTCTCTCACATAGCTGAAGGTTCATCAATCTATGATCACCAGAGACTGTTCCAGGCAGCGAACACGATCTCGAAAAAAGAAGAAAAACTTTTAATAATCTACCGCGATATCACCATCGAACAAAGCTCTCAGAGTAGCGAGACTTTAGTTGACAATGATGTCAGATGTTCCACGAGAAGCCACCGTCCCCCGGCTGCTCCCCCATGAACAGACCGCTCTCCACAAGTTCGTGGGAGATGAGATGTTCCAGGTCGTCCATGTCATGCACAGACTCCACCTTTGGGGTCGCCGCATTGCCACCAGAAGCGGCCGGGTTGCTGCTCACTGACTTGAAACTGCTGCTTCGCTGGACCATGCCAGCTCCACTGTTGATCAGATTACTAGGCCCCGTCATACCCATCAAAGCAGCGCCCTTTGCTGTGCCATTATTCATGTGCTGTGCCTGCTCTCCGCTAGCAGCGGTGTTGGCGACCGCGGCTCCAGATGCAAGACCACCATTTGCATTGGGAGTGCTAGGAGACTGCTGTTGCTGTTGATGTTGCTGCTGCTGCTGCTGCTGCTGCTGCTGCTGCTGCTGTTGATGGTGCTGCTGCTGTTGTTGCTGATGAGCAAGAGCGCGGCTATTGGTGTTCTTGGCTTCTTGCAGCAGCTGATTGATCACATGCTGCTGGAATTGTGGACTAGCGCCCAGGCCTTGGAAATTGTTATGCTGGTGCTGGGACATACCTTGCTGGAACGACATGGGATGCTGGAATTGCCCAAGCTGAGCCGCACGGAACGACCTAGATGCTTCCAGCTGAATGCCACTGTGCACTGCTGTAGGACCTTTGAAGATACTCGATGCCTCCTGCTGAAGCAAACTTTGATTCAGGCTTGAGCCTCTAAGCATATTCTGGTAATTGTTTAGCGCAGCAGCATTCTGAGATGCCTCCTGCTGGAGCAAGCCCTGATTTGCGCTTGAGCTTCTAAACATATTCTGGTAACTGTTCATTGCCGCAGCATTCTGTGATGCCTCCTGCTGAAGCAACTGATTTGCACTTGAGCTTCTCAGCATATGTTGGTAATTGCTTTGTGCTGCAGGATTCTGCGGATTATTACTAATTGCTCCAACACCTGGAACCTCGTTATTCACATGGGGGCTTATTTCTGTTTTGACCGCCTTTGAGTCATGCAAATTCTGCACCGTGAGCTTTGGTCCAGCAGTTAGTTTGGAATAGTTCTTCAGGCCCTCTGCAGATGAACAGGCAAAATATTAAACATTTAAACTATCTCACGGATCAATGGGATCAATGGGCAAAGCAGGGTCACTATGTCACAAGTGTTTCTCTTCATTTGTTATGATTTGCTGTTATCAGCAGCAAATATGATGAAGCCCTAAAGGTGGCATACAATGTTTAGCTCCCCACTGTTTGCATCACAACCAATTTGTACATGTTCAAGCTCACAGTCCACATCTCTCACTAGTTCAGAAGTTGCATTACGACCAAATTTGCATGATATTAGCTGGGTTTTTGGCTCGGCTGGAGTTTGAACATAGTTTCTAGTCATGTAGATGTTTCTTATGAAGTACTACCTCCATATCAAAATATTAACGTTTTTGTAGGCTCAACTAGCCCAGCCTACAAAAACGTCTTATATTTTGGTACGGAGGTAATACAATAGAACATGCATTATGGCTTAACTTTTTGGAAGAAACCAAAATGCTATGAGAATCACTGGTCAAAACTGCTTTATGGAAACTTAATACAGCACCAAGGTACTAAAGACGATTGGTTTATGTGCATGCTCCTACCTATAGGGCCGAGCTTGTTCTTGTGGCTGAACTCAATTAGATCCTTCATGTGATTCACCACCTCTGATATCTGCCAAGAGGACATAAGCGATCAACATGCCATAATGCACATATACGGAACAAAACCATATAATGCACTCCATGTGGAAAATATCAAGACTACAAAATGTAATTTTTTAACAAAATGTTGAGCAAATAGAAAGGTAAATACTACTTAGGGAACTCCAGTTACCTGCAAACAGCGAACATATCTTTTAGAAAGTCCATGCTCATTTAGGCTGTGGTGATCTATATTTTTCGCTAGTTGTCGTGATGCTGACGCAAACCTACAAATTTCATACAAAAAAAGAATTTACAAGTAGTGATTAGAATATCAGAAATTTAACTCTAGAGAGAATCAACTACATATTTTTGTGACTTTAGTTTTACTAACTGGTTGCAAGCGTTTTGTGCCTCGTCGTTCGATAGGCCAGCAGGACCATTTTTAGTGACAGTAGCTTGGTAATTCTGGGTAGCACGCAGCATATGTGTAACCTGAAAAGACAAAAGCATGTGCATAAGAAAAATATAGAAGAGTACCAAAGTTAAAGCGCATCACACAAAGCCACAGTTTAAGATTTATAATTAGGTGAACTGGTTGAATGCCCGTGCTTTACCATTTCCTACAAAGTAAAAAATAAATCCATTTGGAAGGAAAATTTATGAAAAAGAAAGGAAGCTTTCAAATTGCAAAACCGTAAAATAATCGTGGTAAATATTTAGAACCACAAAACAAGACCGCGGAGTGGGTGATGTCCCCACTTGTAACAAGTGATTTTGAAAGGTGCTATGGCAAACATGAGGATTGCAATGAATTATGGCCTACTCTAAAGGTTGAGTATAATTTAATCGTCTTTGGTGTTTTCCGCCTGCAGCTATCTGTAACTTAATTGAGTAGACAGTTAAGCAAATGGATGATGAAACTAGTAAGCGTGGGAGGGATCTGGTCTTTTCACACCCCAATCACCCAGGAGCAGCAACGCCCTTAGATTTACCTCATAAACACAAAACTACAAGATGCCAGGCATCAAATCACACTGTGTATATGTAGGCGATAGCTCAACCATATGCAGCCTTTGAACCAAAGGTTAATCAAATAGGAGATGGAACAGGAAGCCCATACTGGTCTAAGAACTTTACCTGGTCTGTTAGAAACTTGCGAGTGACATACTCGTCGTGTTTCCGTGAACAAAACTCCCAGGACATAATCTGCATATGCAATCAGCACATAAGAATGATTCTCACTTCAAGATATCCACAAATCCACAAACGCTCAAGAAAAGACACCCAAAAGGTGCTATGGTATGGGCTAGCTACTACAAATAGGAACATACTTTTAGTTCTGGAGTGAATATTATTCTCAGTTGTCCCTCATGTGTGACATGTTGGTGTTCATAGATGCTCTTCTGAACAACTTTAGCATGCTCCAGGAGCAGCAGTCCGTTGGGCAACCGGAACTCGTTCGGCATGTCAAGGAACAGATATTCATCCTTAACACCGTGGTCAAATCTAATTTGACAGAGTCTAGGAAGTATTTCAGAGGTAGCCTCTGTATGATAGATAAGAGAAAGGCGGGAAACTGGGTGAGCTCAAAAAAATATTGATTACATTGCAGAGAAAAACTTAAAATCTTATTTATGAGAATTGCACAATGAAGAAGCAAAACAGAAAGGGCCCCAAAAACAGACAGTCAAGGTGTTCATCTAAAAAACAGGAGGGGCAAAGTGCATGATAACACAAAGAAAACTTTGCTGTGGAAGAAATAAAATGCCAAAACTATGAGGTTATTCTTCATTCATGACAGTAACCCACTATTTCTTATGATAAGGTATTCTGTACTGCTCCAGAGAGTTAACAACTTCATAAGATACTTTTATTTGCACTCTTGATGCTTAATGGCTTCCTTAGAAAGTAATATTGTTGATTGTCTTCTGTAAAGCTACTTTTATTTGCAATCTTGATGCGTAATGGCTTCCTTAGAAAGTAATATTGTTGATTGTCTTCTGTAAAGCACAAGACATGTACAAGAATATTGAGCTTGGCAAATAGAGGAATAACAGAATAAGCATAAACATATCAGCATTCATACTCAGTGAGCAATCTTGAAGGGAAATGTGCAAACAACCAAGGATATAACATTTTACCGTATCCTTTCCCCGAATGCGTATTACAAATATCACAACGCCATGTACCCTGTAACAAGGAAAGAATAGGAGTGTGAACTTTCATAGATCTTATACAACATCAAGGAATAAGTACCCTTGATTTCGACCATACATGCAGAGCAGACAAAGAATCAGCTTTATCAGCTATCAGCGGGTTCATTACACAAAATAGATATATATAATTAAAATAGTCATTGCAGGACAATTTCAAACTTTCAATTAAAATAACTACTGCAGGCTAAAATAACAAATATTTCCTCAAGAGGTTACACATACAAATTACGTTTCTCACTGCCATCAAAGGTAATCGATAATAAACAGCATTCAATAATCCTAGCAGAACGTTAAAAAGATGGTGTATGATACTATTTAAACATCTATTCAACATAATTTCAGATATGATTTTTTTACTAACCGGGCATGTCTGTGGAATAGCAACCGAGGTATTCCCTGGTTTTTCATATGATGACACACACCATCTTTCTCTTGATCGTGGTGCAAAATATTCATCAATGAGCTTCCTCCAGTATGTTATGGGATTATTCTACAAGATAATTTTGAGTAAATTGTACTTCCATTGTTGTGTATCTTGTAATAAATATCTGAAAATGCATAAACTCACATCTGGCCGGTAACGCTTGTGATACAAATACTGCATTAACCTTCGGGAACAAAGCCCGCTCTCGACAGGAGTCCTAACAGGTCCAGCTAGCTGAATTCCAGGCTGTGCTAGCGGCGGCCTCAACTGTGGCTGCCGAGGTATGCCAACTTGAGAATGTTGATGCTGAGGAAATTGTTGTGATAACTGATGCTGCTGTTGTTGCTGAATTTGTGCCAGTTTATGCTGCCGGATCAAGGCTTGAAGCTGTGGGTTATGCTGACCCTGGAGATGAAGAGAACTCTGACCTTGGAGCAGCTGTTGAATCAACTGTTGTTGCAAGATATCATCTTGCCGAATATCAACTCTTGGCTTCTTTTGAGCATGAAATGCGGCAGCAGCATCAATCACAGGTTGTGATGTTACACTAGATGCTCTCCGCTTCTGCATCTGCTCTTGGGGTGGACTTTGCTGCATGATGGAGCCATCAATGACTGAAGAGCCAGAAATGTTATTGGATGAAAACGACATCGGAGAGGCAGGAAGGCGCATGAACGAATCAGCATTCATGCTCGTACTTTGCTGAAACTGGGCACCTCCAGAAAGTGATGAGTTGCCATCGGTCACCAAAGAGCTAACACCAATGCTTGGCCCAGAGGAATTTGTAGTACTAACTGGAAGGCTACCATTCATGTCCCTGGGAACAAGTCCAAGGTTGGAGCGTGGGGCCCCGGACATGGAGGTCAGCAGGGTTGAGACTGAACCATCACCTTGAAGAACCTTGCTTAATGGGATAGAACGTCACTGGAAACTAGCAAGGATCTTCGGATATTTTCGCTGGAAACTGCAAAGTGTGATTATCAATAATATTTTGAAGCAATGAAGCAAATCAAGAAAACAGTCTCCGCAAAATTTCTCAACCAATGAGCTTATGAACCAACAGTCCAGGACGCATAATTCTAACTTACTAACTTCTAAGTATCAAAATTAGGAGGACTCGTTTCAGGACATCAATGATAAAAATAGCCATCATCAAAAGGCAAGTGTTAATCCGATCTAAGAGATGGAATGCATTGACTTAACTTCCAAAAGGATTACAGGTTATATGGCCGACGTAAAAGAAGCCAGAAATAACACAAATAGAGAGGAAACAGGGCAAGAGAAGTTGACTGAGACAGGATATTTCATTTGAATTACAAACTAGCACATAGATAAAATCAATGCAAATTGCCACTACACGTTCGCATGATCAGGTTCCTAATAGCAAAGAGACTTGCTTTCTATTCACCCTGACAAAAGGAAAACACAAAGACAAAGGAAGCTGGTAGTGAGAAAAGTTCAGCAATGTACAGTCTCATGCGAGCTTGCAAGATATCACAAACCAAACAGTAATAAACAAGCAAAGGTAAGAGAAAATCACAGGAACACAAACCCACCTAGCTCAGTTAGAAGAAAATACAATCTTGCATGATCACCTGCCACTTTGTTTGGATATTTAACTACAGACTATGCAGGACTATGACTAAAACAAGAAACCCTGATGATAAGCAAAAACTGCTTCAAAACCTGACTAAAACAGGACACAGCAGATAGACCACCTAACCTAAGAAACTAGAAGATAAGGTCAATGTAATGAATAAAAAGATTTAACTCACAAAGAAAAAGAAAAAGAAATACAGAAAGGAGACAAATTTTATCCTTCAATGCAGAAACGAGCGTGCCATTTTTTAAGGTGATCATCAGTCACAGGGGAATTAGAAGATTCGTTAA
>NC_041393.1:55180758-55181441 GCF_002162155.2 Triticum dicoccoides | reverse complement strand
GGGGGCAAATGTTCCACACTAACACAATTTGGATACTGAGTTTTAACTTCTGCCGCGGCTTTCTTGGAGGTGATTGATTATTTCCCCTGTTGATTCCCCAAAATTGGTTTATTTTTTTCTCGGAACCGCCGCACGGGGATGGCGCACACCGCGCCAGGTGGGACCCAGGTGTCGGTGATGCCAACGGTGGGTGGTTGCGGAGCCACCGTGAGCTCCAAGGGGAGGAAGCTACGGGAGCTCACGCAGGCGGGTCACATACCATGGACCCAGAGAGAACCCATGGGCCCACGTGTCAGTGGTGTGGCTCCCTCTAACATAAAAGAAAATCATAGGTAGACAAACCCACCTAATTCAGTTAGAAGAAAAAATACAACCTTGCATCATCACCTGCCACTTTGTTTGGACTACTTAATTACAGACTTAGCAGGACTGCAACTAAAACAAGAAACCCTGATAAACAAAAACTGCTTCAAAACCTAACTAAAAGAGGACACAGCACATAGACCGCCTAACCTAAGAAACTGGAGAGAAGGTCAAAGTAATGGGAATAAGAAGATCTACCTCACCAAGAAAAAGAAAAGAAAAAAAATACAAAAAGGAGACAAATTATATCCTTCAATACAGACAAGAGTGTGCCATTTTTTAAGGTGGCCATCAATCACAGGGGAAATCGAAGATTCATT
>NC_041393.1:55175091-55180651 GCF_002162155.2 Triticum dicoccoides | reverse complement strand
CAAATGTTCTGCAATAACACAATTTGGATACTGTGTGTTAACTTCTGCCGCGGCTTTCTTGGAGGTGATTGATTAATATGCCCTGTTGGTTCCCCAAAATCGGTTTCTTTCCTTCTCGAAATCGGCCGGTTCATCCTAAACGGGATCGAATCACAAGGCGCAGACTCAACTCAAGAAATCACAAGCTGATAAACCTAACGAGCAGGGAGCGGCATTGTGCCATCACAGAGTTCACCCCTAGCTAACTTCACCCAGTTCGTAGTACAAAAAAGCTGCAGGCAAACCGATACTACCGACCAAAACAGGTAGAGAAAGAGAAGACAAGAGCTTGAGCTCCAGGCATTTATGGCCTCCCCAGCAACTCAAGCAAGACCAGAGGTACTCTTTCTCAAGATCCAGAGAATTTGTGAGTTCGAAAATTCGACGCTTTTTTCAGCTCTTGCTTTTGGTGGACTCCTCTCGGGGCTACACCTTTCTAGCGCAAGAAGAGGATTTCCGCCCCCAAATTCCCGGCGCCGCCGCATTGGGGCGACCGGGGCCCGTCTCCACGGCGAAAAATCCCCCCTGTTCGTCCCCCCGCATCAAGAACGCGGACGCAAATCCCCTCCAAGCAGTCGTGCGGATTGAAGCCGAGCCATGAATCGAACCAATCTACTACCAGCGCAGATATCACCAATCGAGTGCGGAGAAATCCTCACCTCGAGAGCTCGCGGGCGGTCGTAGTCGGTCGCTGTTCTTCCTCCTCCGTGATGCTGCCGCTCGTCCTCCTCGTTGGTCTCGTGCTCCGGATATTATTCTTTCTGCCGTTGTTTTCTCCTTTTTATTCCACACCAGTTCTTATTTCTTCTCCTCCGCTTCTGGTGGCTGCGTGTGTGTGGGCGGCGGCGTCGCCGGCGGGCGAGCGTGGGCGGCCGGCTTAAATAGATTCGCGGGGAGCGACCGGCGCCAGCCAGTGGCCCGTCCGGCAGTGACCGCCATCGACGGGTCACGGGCCCATCCGCGCCCTCCGATCGAGATCCAATGGTCGAACTCCCACGTGGATGCCCGCGATTGGCCAGGTGGTGAGAACGCACGACCCAGGAAGGTCGGCTCACGCTATGCACACGTGGCACAATGCACACAACGGGACCGGGTGAGGCCTGAGTGTCAGTGACTGCGATGATGGGTGGGTGTGAATGGATCATGTGCTTCGTGGGGAAGCTACGAGAGCTCCTGCACGCGGGTGTCATGCCGTGGACCCAAACAGAACCAGGAAGGTGGTGAGAACGCACGACCCAGGAAGGTCGGCTCACGCTATGCACACGTGGCACAATGCACACAACGGGACCGGGTGAGGCCTGAGTGTCAGTGACTGCGATGATGGGTGGGTGTGAATGGATCATGTGCTTCGTGGGAAAGCTACGAGAGCTCCTGCACGCGGGTGTCATGCCGTGGACCCAAACAGAACCCTTGGGCCCATCTGTCAGTGGTGTGGCTCGCTTTACAGCTGGCTGAGCTAGTGTGTAAAATAAACGGAAGGTGTCTTTTCCGTCGATAGAACGCCTACATGCACGTTACCGTGTATAACTGACCACGGCCCCGCGTGTTAGCATGAGGCTAGTTTTCGTGTGGGTGAAATGAGACGGGTGCGTGTAGCTTTCTATCATTTTCCTTCTCGGGACAACTGCATATCATTTGCCAAGGAGCACATCCGCTTCACGCACGCTCCTTGCCTCGCTTGTTTTCTAGAGGCTTTGCTTTGCGAGGGAGGGGTGAGGCCAGCAGGGAGGACAAGTAAGTTGTTTGAGTTTTACTAGTACAATTATTATTATTATTATTATTATTTGATGCTTAATCTAATAATTATTGTGTGCTAGGCTAGGCTGGACTGTCCATTGTAGTGCTAGTTTTGGCTGATTATTGTGGCTTACATGTTTAGGGAGAAGACGTAATCATAGGATTGGTAGGTGTTTTGATACCAACAACAATGAAGAACAAACAAAACAACACATTGGCATGGTCTTATCAAACCAAACACAATGCCTTAACTTTTTTATAAAAAAGGCAGTGCCTTGGTTATGATGAAAATGTCTTGGGTGATTAATGGGCATCAAACATGTTTATCCGTTGTGCAGAATATAACTATTTCATTGACAAGTTCACAGAAATACCTACGAATTTGTGCATGGTTAGTCAAGAAACGCATGGACTTTGAGAGCCCGTTCTTTTTGTGGCCCTCGTCGCATCCTCCTCATGGTCAAATGTTTTGTCACCAATGCATGAGTATGTGAGGTCGTCTTGGCCATGGCGGGTACATTCCCGTTCACTTCACTACTTGTCATCGTTGCTTAAATCACCTTCGAAACGCCAACACACCATCATGACCCTAACCCTAGCGGTCACGAGTCTTGCATTTGTCTCGTGGCAGAGCGGCTTAGACCGATCAAGATGACTCGTTGATTTGGCTTGAGTGGCTAGACACTACTGGTGTGCCTTTCCTCTTATAATCCATCTCATTGCCAGCAAATACTACTAGGGAAAACCCTAGAAGTAGCGCGTGTTTAAAGCCTATCAGTAGCGCGGGGAACCGCGCTACTAGTAAGGCGCCACAGCTAAAGGTTAGCAGTAGCGTGGGCTGGACCGCGCTACAGCTATATCGACTTAGTAGCAGCGCTTTCTAAAACGAGCGCTACTGGTAATTAGTAGTAACGCTTCTCCTAGCACGTGCTACTACTATTATTCCATATTTCTTTTTTATTTCATGTTGTATTCATACACCTTTATACAAGTTTTCATACCGCAACAATTTAGAGAATGATTTTACATCATAATGAGTTATTACATCAGTGGGAGAAAGAACCGTGGACTAGTTTCAAGTGGATGGACATCCACTTGAGACTAGTCCATGGTTCTTTCACCCAATGATATAATAAATATCATCATCATCATCATCATATCATTAACAACTTATCATCATAATACATCATTGTCATATAACACCTCCTCATGATCATCGTTTTCCTCGATGAGACATCACATACAAGTTGGTCACTAGACATAATCACAACTACTCATCATCATCAACTCTCATAAACATATTGTACCTCATAGGACCTACTATATTCTCTTAGGACCTATTATATTATCTTAGGTAAAATAGCATAAAACAAGATAGCCCCTGACTCTCCATTATGGAGAATGGAGATTATCCTGTCTCCAATTCTTGCCTTTCGCACAATGTTGCTTCCAAGAACCTCCTTACGAATGTCCATACAATTCTTCCATTCTTTGATTATCATGTGTTCACTGTTTTTAGAAGGTATGCACAGGTAAGATTCATAGGACGACTTGGTTGTATGTTCAAAACATCCAGGCGACCATTCTGATACATCAAATGAGGCACACAATCCATCGGGATTTTCTGTTGAAAAACATAGTAATAACTTCGTAGTTAGCAATGTAGTTCAGTTTTAGAAGTATGCAAAAGATGCATGGATGTCGTAATAGTAAAAAATCCTACCAGAAAATCGCCATGGAAGTTATCGTTGTTCAACACATGCACTAGTGGCACGTATTCACCATAATTTGGAGGAGTTCAATAAAAGACATTGTAATTCTCAATGTCAGTACAATACGCGACCAGATGATTTTTCTCTTGATAAGTTAACTCAGAGCCATCGGTGTAGTTGGTTCTGTCTACCATCTTCCGCACACTCTTTGAAGAACGAAAATAAGCTATCAATGGAAATAAGCTGTCAATTATTTTGAAATAAACAATATAAATTACTTAATAACTATGTTTGAGGAACTCACATAGCGGTAGAATTGAAAGTGTATCAACAAGAACTCAAATGTCAAAATTATCTTGGTCGATGTCAGGATCACCAAGATCCATGGTGACAAACATACCCTCTTGAAAATCATATATCTTGCAAAGTGCTTCCCAACCGGGGCGACCAAAATTGGATACGCTCTCAGAATTGTATAGATTTACCTCAAAATCCATACCATGACGGGTCCTTCGGTTAATTTTCTTTGTTTCATTCCTCTCATGATCTTCAAAACCCATCCTCTCCAAGACATAGCGTCTTGCATGACATGGGATAAGCTAGTCGAATTGTAAAAGACGAAAATTAAACGTTGAAGCAGTAGAAGTCAAGCTTAATTACGAAAAAAACACTTAGCGTCGTAGCGTACCGTTTCACAAACGAAGGCCTCCTCGAGCTTAATGCTGAAGCACCGATCTTCGTCCAGGTGAGGCCTGTCGCAGAAACCCCGGTTGTCGCAGCACCAGGAGCACTCCCGGGGACCTTCTTTGTCCGACGACATTTCCTATGTTCATAATTCAAATATTAAACTTGTACAATTAAATATATGTACTACAAAAACTAAATTAGATCATTATTATTCATCACGGGTTGACTATGGGTCTGTCGAGTCTTTTCTTGAAAACTCTTAGCTCACGTGGTGTATATATTCGACCGTCGGTGATGGTAGCTCCTCCTTTCGTTCCCGAGTGCATTCACCAAATTGTCTAGCACATGGGAACGAAGGAGAAGCTACCCCATGACAATAGTCGGGATTCTTCGTCCTCCCATATATGGTGGAAACTCTCCCTCACTGATTCCTCTATAACATTTGCGACCGTCGGTGATGGTCGTTACTCCTCCTTCCCCTAGTGCATAACAAAGGTCTAGCACCCGAAGAAGAAGGAGAAACGACCCCCATGACAACAGTCAGGATTCTTTGGCCTCGACAGTCTTAAATTCAACCCGAAATATCATTTAATTATATTTCTAGAAAATCCAGGCCACTCGATATTTCCTACATATTCTAGCACAAGTCATGCCAAACTTCACGGAAAATTCCGGCATGACCTTTGCTAAAACAGGACATATCGAGCACCTGAAATTTGCCGGAATAGAAATTAATCAATACTCCTGCAAAACATAGGCCACTCGGAGGTGTAACCTGCAAACGTGACCGGCCACTTGGGCAACCACATATTCTATTTGAGCAACACAAGATATACATGTTTTTATCTACATCATATCTTATAGGACTAATATTGACATAGAGATTTGGATGCTCTCGCCTCGAGGTCGGAGGGGGTTGGTGACGGGGACGACAACGAGGATGATGGAGGGGCTCCTTGATTTCTGCAAAAACAAAAACCCTATAAGTTATCACTAATACATCCCGAATAGTATCATACATATAACATCACTAATACAATTAAAACCCTAGCGAATGATGGGTATCAACGACGAGGATGCGGGGTAGGCATCGTCGATGTTGATCGGCATTGATGCGGGAATAATTGCTTAAACTAAAAAAATAACAACAAATGTGACATGTTCAACTAGTTCTATTAATTCAACTAGTTCTTACTAAAAATAAACTTACTATAAATAGAAATAAACTAGTTCTTTCTAAAAATAAACTAGTTCAACTAGTTATATTAATTTTCTTACTAAAAATACATTAGTTCTATTAATTCAACTAGTTCTTACTAAAACCAAACTAGTTCAACTAGTTTATTAATTTACTTACTAACTATTTTAAACACTTACTAAAAACA
>NC_041393.1:55170163-55174888 GCF_002162155.2 Triticum dicoccoides | reverse complement strand
GGGGAAGGGGGCGACCGGAGGAGGAGGAGGGAGGGGGCGTGGGTGGAGGGGAAGGGGGCGACCGAAGGAGGAGGAGGGAGGCTGTTAGGGAACGTAGTAATTTCAAAAAAAATCCTACTCACACGCAAGATCATGGTGATGCATAGCAACGAGACGGGAGAGTGTTGTCCACATACCCTTGTAGACCGATAGCGGAAGCGTTATGACAACGCGGTTGATGTAGTCGTACGTCTTCACGATCCGACCGATCCAAGCACCGAACGTACGGCACCTCCGAGTTCAGCACACGTTTAGCTCGATGACGATCCCCGGACTCCGATCCAGCAGGGTGTCGGGGATGAGTTCCGTCAGCACGACGACGTGGTGACGATGATGATGTTCTACCGACGCAGGGCTTCGCCTAAGCACCGCAACGATATGACCGAGGTGGAATATGATGGAGGGGGGCACCGCACACGGCTAAGGAACGATCACGAAGATCAACTTGTGTGTCATGGGGTGCCCCCTGCCCCCGTATATAAAGGAGCCAAGGGGGAGGGGGCGACCGACCAAGGAGGGCGCGCCAAGGAGGAGTGCTACTCCCACCGGGAGTAGGATTCCCCCCCTTCCAAGTAGTAGGAATAGGAGTCAAGGAAAGGGGGAAGAGAAGAGAAGGAAGGAGGGGGCGCAGCCCCTCCCCCTAGTCCAATTCGGACTAGGCCTTGGGGGGCGCCCAACCTCTCCTCTTTCTTTCCCCTAAAGCCCAATAAGGCCCATATACTCCCCGGCGAATTCCCGCAACTCTCCGGTACTCCGAAAAATACCCGAATCACTCGGAACCTTTCCGAACTCCGAATATAGTCGTCCAATATATCGATCTTTACGTCTCGACCATTTCGAGACTCCTCGTCATGTCCCCGATCTCATCCGGGACTCCGAACTCCTTCGGTACATCAAAACTCATAAACTCATAATATAACTGTCATCAAAACCTTAAGCGTGCGGACCCTACGGGTTTGAGAACTATGTAGACATGACCGAGACACGTCTCCGGTCAATAACCAATAGCGGAACCTGGATGCTCATATTGGCTCCCACATATTCTACGAAGATCTTTATCGGTCAGACCGCATAACAACATACGTTGTTCCCTTTGTCATCGGTATATTACTTGCCCGAGATTCGATCATCGGTATCCAATGCCTAGTTCAATCTCGTTACCGACAAGTCTCTTTACTCGTTACGTAATGCATCATTCCGTAACTAACTCATTAGCTACATTGCTTGCAAGGCTTATAGTGATGTGCATTACCGAGAGGGCCCAGAGATACCTCTCCGACAATCGGAGTGACAAATCCTAATCTCAAAATACGCCAACCCAACATGTACCTTCGGAGACACCTGTAGAGCTCCTTTATAATCACCCAGTTACGTTGTGACGTTTGGTAGCACACAAAGTGTTCCTCCGGTAAACGGGAGTTGCATAATCTCATAATCATAGGAACATGTATAAGTCATGAAGAAAGCAATAGCAACATAGTAAACGATCAAGTGCTAAGCTAACGGAATGGGTCAAGTCAATCACATCATTCTTCTAATGATGTGATCCCGTTAATCAAATGACAACTCATGTCTATGGTTAGGAAACTTAACCATCTTTGATTAGCGAGCTAGTTAAGTAGAGGCATACTAGTGACACTATGTTTGTCTATGTATTCACACATGTATTATGTTTCCGGTTAATACAATTCTAGCATGAATAATAAACATTTATCATGAAATAAGGAAATAAATAATAACTTTATTATTGCCTCTAGGGCATATTTCCTTCAGTCTCCCACTTGCACTAGAGTTAATAATCTAGTTCACATCGCCATGTGATTCAATACCAATATTCACATCTATATGTGATTAATACTCATAGTTCACATCGTCATGTGATCAACACCCAAAGGGTTTACTAGAGTCAATAATCTAGTTTCACATTGCTATGTGACTAACACCCAAAGAGTACTAAGGTATGATCATGTTTTGCTCGTGAGAGAAGTTTAGTCAATGGGTTTGTCACATTCAGAGCCGTATGTATTTTGCAAATATTCTGTGTCTACAATGCTCTGCATGGAGCTACTCTAGCTTATTGCTCGCACTTTCAATATATATTCAGATTGAGACTTAGAGTCATCTGGATTAGTGTAAAAGTTTGCATCGATGTAACTCTTTACGACGAACTCTTTTATCACCTCCATAATCGAGAAACGTCTCTTTAGTCCTCACTAAGGATTTTCTTGACCGCTGTCCAGTGATATACTCTTAGATCAAAATTGTATTCCTTTGCCAAACTCAGAGCAAGGTATACAATAGGTCTGGTCCATAGCATGGCATACTTTTATAGAATCTATGACTGATGCATATGGAATGCCTTTCATTCTCTTTTTATTTTCTGCCGTGGTCGGGATTTGAGTCTTACTCAATTTCATACCTTTGCAACACAGGCAAGAACTCTTTCTTTGACTGTTCCATTTTGAACTACTTCAAAATCTTGTCAAGGTATGTACTCATTCAAAATCTTATCAAGCGTCTTGATCTATCTCAATAGATCTTGATGCTCAATATGTAAGTAGCTTTACCGAGGTCTTTCTTTGGAAAACTCCTTTCAAACACTCCTTTATGATTTTCAGAAAATTCTACATCATTTCCGATCAATAATATGTCATTCACATATACTTATCAGAAAGGCTGTAGTGCTCCCACTCACTTACTTGTAAATACAGGCCTTTCCAAAAAGTCTGTATAAAACCATATGCTTTGATAAACTCATCAAAGCGTATATTCCAACTCTGAGATGCTTGCACCAGTCCATTGATGGATCGCTGGAGCTTGCACATTTTGTTAGCACCTTTAGGATCGACAAAACCTTCTGGTTGCATCATATACAACACTTCTTTAAAAAATCCATTAAGGAATGCAGTTTTGACATCCATTTGCCAGATTTCATAAAATGTGGCAATTGCTAATATGATTCAGACAGACTTTAAGCATCAATACGAGTGAGAAAATCTCATCGTATTCAACACTTTGAACTTGTCGAAAACCTTTTGCAACAAGTCGAGCTTTGTAGATAGTAACACTACTATCAGTATCCGTCTTCCTCTTGAAGATCCATTTATTTTGTATGGCTTGCCGATCATTGGGCAAGTCAACCAAAGTCCACACTTTGTTCTCATACATGGATCCCATCTCAGATTTCATGGCCTCAAGCCATTTCGCGGAATCTGGGCTCATCATCGCTTCCTCATAGTTCATAGGTTTATCATGGTCTAGTAACATGACTTCCAAAATATGATTACCATACCACACTGGTGCAGACCGTACTCTGAAAAACCAACGAGGTTCTGTAGTAACTTGATCTGAAGTTTCATGATCATCATCATTAGCTTCCTCTCTAATTGGTGTAGGAATCACTGGAACTGATTTCTGTGATGAACTACTTTCCAATTCAGGAGAAGGTACAATAACCTTATCAAGCTCTACATTCCTCGCACTCACTTCTTTCGAGAGAAACTCCTTCTCTAGAAAGGATCCATTCTTAGCAACGAATGTTTTGCCTTCGGATCTGTGATAGAAGGTGTACCCAACAGTTTCCTTTGGATATTCTATGAAGACGCACTTCTCCAATTTGGGTTCGAGCTTATCAGGTTGAAACCTTTTTCACATAAGCATCGCAACTCCAAACTTTAAGAAATGACAGCTTAGGTTTATTGCTAAACCATAGTTCATATGTTGTCGTCTCAACGGATTTTGATGGTGCCCTTTTTAAAGTGAATGCAACTGCCTCTAATGCATAACCCCAAAACGATAGTGGTAAACCGATAACAGACATCATAGGTCGCACAATATCCAATAAAGTGTGGTTACGATGTTCAGACAAACCATAACGCTTTAGTGTTCCAGGTGGTGTGAACTGTGAAACTATTCCACATTGTTTTATATGAAGGCCAAACTCGTAACTCAAATAATCTACTCCACGATCAGATCGTAGAAACTTTATTTTCTTGTTACGATGATTCTCAACTTTACTCTGAAATCCTTTGAACTTTTCAAATGTTTCAGACTTGTGTTTTATTAAGTAGCTATACTCATATCTGCTCAAATCATCTTGTGAAGGTCAGAAAAATAATGATACCTGCCACGAGCATCAACACTCATTGGACCGCATACATCGGTATGTATTATTTCCAATAAGTCACTAGCTCGTTCCATTGTTTCGGAGAACGGAGTTTTAGTCATCTTGCCCAAAAGGCACGGTTCACAAGCATCAAATGATTCATAACCAAGTGATTCCAAAATTCCATCTTAATGGAGTTTCTCCATGCGCTTTACACTAATATGACCCAAACGGTAGTGCCACAAATGAGTTGCACTATCATTATTAACTTTGCATCTTTTGGCATCAATATTATGAATATGTGTATCACTACGATCGAGATCCAACAAACTATTTTTATTGGGTGTATGACCATTAATTTTCTTACTAAAAATACATTAGTTCTATTAGTTCAACTAGTTCTTACTAAAACCAAACTAGTTCAACTAGTTTATTAATTTACTTACTAATTATTTTTAAACACTTACTAAAAACAGTAAAAAAAAACTAAATTATACAATAGTAAAAAACAGAAAAAAAAGAGATGGAGGGATGAGGAAGGAGAGAGGAGGAGGGGGAGGAGGCCGGTGGGATCGGAGGAG
>NC_041393.1:55126520-55169479 GCF_002162155.2 Triticum dicoccoides | reverse complement strand
ATCGGAGGAGGGAGGGGGTGGGGGAGGAGGGGAGGGGGTGGCCGGAGGAGGAGGAGGAGGGAGGGGGCAGGGGGTGGAGGGGAAGGGGGCGACCGGAGGAGGAGGAGGGAGGCTGTTAGGGAACGTAGTAATTTCAAAAAAATTCCTATGCACACGCAAGATCATGGTGATGCATAGCAACGAGACGGGAGAGTGTTGTCCACATACCCTTGTAGACCGATAGCGGAAGCGTTATGACAACGCGGTTGATGTAGTCGTACATCTTCACGATCTGACCGATCCAAGCACCGAACGTACGGCACCTCTGAGTTCAGCACACGTTTAGCTCGATGACGATCCCCGGACTCCGATCTAGCAGGGTGTCGGGGTGAGTTCCGTCAGCACGATGGCGTGGTGACGATGATGATGTTCTACCGACGCAGGGCTTCGCCTAAGCACCGCAACGATATGACCGGGGTGGAATATGGTGGAGGGGGGCACCGCACACGGCTAAGGAACGATCACGAAGATCAACTTGTGTGTCATGGGGTGCCCCTACCCCCGTATATAAACGAGCCAAGGGGGAGGGGGCGGCCGGCCAAGGAGGGCGCGCCAAGGAGGAGTCCTACTCCCACCGGGAGTAGGATTCCCTCCCTTTCAAGTAGTAGGAGTAGGAGTCAAGGAAAGGGGGAAGATAAGAGAAGGAAGGAGGGGGCGCAGCCCCTCCCCCTAGTCCAATTCGGACTAGGCCTTGGGGGGGCGCCCAACCTCTCCTCTCTCTTTCCTCTAAAGCCCAATAAGGCCCATATACTCCCCGGCGAATTCCCGTAACTCTCCGGTACTCCGAAAAATACCCGAATCACTCGGAACCTTTTCGAACTCCGAATATAGTCATCCAATATATCAATCTTTTACGTCTCGACCATTTCGAGACTCCTCGTCATGTCCCCGATCTCATCCGGGAGTCCGAACTCCTTCGGTACATCAAAACTCATAAACTCATAATATAATTGTCATCGAAACCTTAAGCGTGCGGACCCTACGGGTTCGAGAACTATGTAGACATGACCGAGACACGTCTCCGGTCAATAACCAATAGCGGAACCTGGATGCTCATATTGGCTCCCACATATTCTACGAAGATCTTTATCGGTCAGACCGCATAACAACATACGTTGTTCCCTTTGTCATCGGTATGTTACTTGCCCGAGATTCGATCGTCGGTATCCAATGCCTAGTTCAATCTCGTTACCGACAAGTCTCTTTACTCGTTACGTAATGCATCATTCCGTAACTAACTCATTAGCTACATTGCTTGCAAGGCTTATAGTGATGTGCATTACCGAGAGGGCCCAGAGATACCTCTCCGACAATCCGAGTGACAAATCCTAATCTCGAAATACGCCAACCCAACATGTACCTTCTGAGACACCAGTAGAGCTCCTTTATAATCACCCAGTTACGTTGTGACGTTTGGTAGCACACAAAGTGTTCCTTCGGTAAACGGGAGTTGCATAATCTCATAGTCATAGGAACATGTATAAGTCATGAAGAAAGCAATAGCAACATACTAAATGATCAAGTGCTAAGCTAACGGAATGGGTCAAGTCAATCACATCATTCTTCTAATGATGTGATCCCGTTAATCAAATGACAACTCATGTCTATGGTTAGGAAACTTAACCATCTTTGATTAACGAGCTAGCCAAGTAGAGGCATACTAGTGACACTATGTTTGTCTATGTATTCACACATGTATTATGTTTTCGGTTAATTTAATACAATTCTAGCATGAATAATAAACATTTATCATGAAATAAGGAAATAAATAATAACTTTATTATTGCCTCTAGGGCATATTTCCTTCAGAGGCACTAGTAGAAAAAGGGTCAAATGTGAGACACATTAGTGCCGGTTTGAATTTGAGCCGGCACTAATGTGTCCATTAGTGCCGGTTCCAATGGCTAGCTGGGAGGAGCTCTTTAGTTGTAACGCCCCGAGACCGATGCTCCAGTTGCCTTCCATTTATCTTATTTGTTGTTGTGTGTTTATTTTTGTTTGTTGCATTATCATAATTGTTTTGCATATTTTATTCTACATGTTTATGCCATGATCATGTTGAGTGCCTTGTCGTGTGTTTGCTTCTTGCACCATGCTCATTTCACTTGTTATGTTGCATTATGCCTCTTGTCATTTATTGCATCATGATCATCATGTGGGTTGCATTCTTCATATTGGTGTATTGTTGTGTGTGCATCAGTCCTTGTTGTCTCTTCTCTCAAGCCATGCCCATGTATCATCACCTCCTTCTTCCTTCTTATTCCTTTATTTTTGCTAGTGCCATTTCTCCCTTCTCCTTTAATGTTCATTTATTCCCTGATGATCTTACTCCATGCCTTATACCTCTCTGTCAAATATCATCCTTTTTGGAGTTGTTTTGGTTGGGTTCAAAAATGGCTCAAGTTTGAATTTAATTCAAACTTGAATTATTTTTCTATCCTTCAAAATTCCCAAAGCAATTTTAAAAATTCTGCACAAATTCTGGACTCCAGATATATTCTCATATCTCTCTCATGCCTTCCCTTTATCTCTGAGCTTTTCTCTCTTATTTTCTGTTTGAGGAAATTGAGAAAAGAAAGAGAATTAAGAGGGAGAGAGCCCAGCAGCCTACCCAGATCGGCCCAACCTCCCCTAGGCCCAGCAGCCCCCTATCTAACCCTAGGCCGACCCCTCCATCGATCCATCGCCCTCATTCCCTCGCGCCGCCGCCTCTCGCACACAGCCAGCGCAGGGAGTGAGAGCTCCTCCGTGGCGAGCCCTCCCGATCCCCTCCTGGTCGTGCTCCTTCGTCCGATCCCGCCGCCCCGCTGCCATGTCCCACGCGCCGCCGTCCTGACGAGCTCGCCGTCCGCCTCACAACCCCGTCACCGCCTCCTGCCGCCGGCGCCTCGAGGACCCGCGCCGAGCCCGGCGGCTCCGCCGCCCACCCCGGACCTCACGACCTGCATCGGCCCCTGCTGCGCCCCTACATCGAGCGGCCAGAGCCGCACGTCGCAGGACCCCATCCGCCTCTCCTCTCGTGCTCGATGCCACGGGCGCACACAAGGGCGCCTCCCATGCCCGCCGTTGCCCGCTGCTGCTTCGTCCGCGCACCAACAACCTCCCGCATCGAGCGCGCGACCCCGCGTCCCCGCCGGCTCCTGTCGCCCCTGCCTCATCGGCCTCCATCATCCACGATCACCCACGGCTCGTGTTCGTCCTCCGCCTCGCCATCAAGTTCCATCGCCACCCGCACCTTGCCGCGCCGTGCCGGTGACAGCCGTCGCCGATGAGCTCTACCAGGAGCCCGTGTTCCCCTTGCTCTCCTACCCTGCCGGCGACCTCTCCTGTTTCGCCTTGCACGCGCCTGCTGCTCTTCGCGCCTCCTGCCCAACCGCTCCAGTGACCTAGCTCGCCGTCGTCCTTGCCCTGCTGACCAGCCGCCCCTGCATCCTGCACACCACTGCCCCGAACGCCCCTGCCCTCGAGCACTGTTGACTTCGGTTACGGTCAAGCGTTCTAACCCGTTGCTGCCATTGCCTTGCATCCATCTGGCCTTGTTGTGTTCATGGAGCCACTGTACCATGGCCAAGACCGAGACCGGCAAGTCCGAAGACCCCAAGTACCACGACTACCCTCGAGGACGTTGGCTCCGTCAAGTTCGACTACAACTCGTGTACGACTACCGTCGCTGTGTACCACTACTTCCACTACCGTCGACCTTGAAGACCCCGTGGACGTCAAGTTCCTTGACGTGACCCCGAACATCTATAAAGTGTGTACAACTACGAAACGCGTACGACTACTTCCCCTACGACCCGTGACGACTACTTCCCTCGACGTTTTTGAACCGCCCCGAAATGCACGCTTCGAAGGTATAACCCCGAGATGACCACCCGTGAATGAATTCTTGTGTGTTGTATGAGATGAACCGTATGTTTGCACCATGTCCAATTGATCCTTGCACGCTCCTCCTCGTTTGCCATGCCGTCGACCCGTGGGAACCCGGTAGCTGGGATCACCCCACCATCTTTTGCATGTTCCGCACATCCGCACACTGGCTCTTTTGCACCGATATCTCAATGAGTTATCGGATCATCGGAATGTTGCCATGGCACCATTTTCGTTGTCGTTGCCGTGGCACCTCTTTCGTTCCACCACGATGACAAATGCTTCATAACATGCTCATGTCAACATTTTCATAAAATTGCATAAAACTTGCACATGTCATCCGCATCATGATAACAACAATTAAAATGCTTAAATTGTTGTTTGCTTTAAAATTGCTAAATGACATGTGGGGATTACCGGAATTGTTGTTTGTTGTTCCAGCCTCATTTAAACTTGCCTAGTTAGGTAATTTTCATATGTTTCACCTCTTGCCATGTTTAACTACATTTAATATTGTTGGGTACATAACCGAGATCAAACTAAATAATTGATGTGGTGTTTTGCATGTTGAGCTCCACTTAATTTGTAGGATTGTTTGTGCACTTTGCCATGCCATGCCTCATTAAACCGGACATGCATCATACTTGTTTGTGCATCATGCCATGATTATGCTGTGTGTTTACCATGTTGTTTGTTTCTTTCCGGTGTTGCTTCTTAGTTCCGGTAACGTTGCGTTTGTGAGGATTCGTTCGACTACGTTGGTTCGTCTACTTCATGGACTCGTTCTTCTTCCTAGCGGGATTTCAGGCAAGATGACCGCTACCCTGGATCTCACTACTATCATTGCTATGCTAGTTGCATCGTTCTATCGCTTTGCTGCGCTACCTATCATCTGTTTGTCGAGCCATCCCATGTTGCCATGAACCTCTAACCTTTGACACCCTTCCTATGCAAACCGTTGCTTGGCTATGTTACCGCTTTGCTCAGCCCCTCTTATAGCGTTGTTAGTTGCAGGTGAAGTTGAAGATTTCTCCATGGTGGACAGGATTTTGGTTGGGATATCACAATATCTCTTATATTATTAATGCATCTATATACTTGGTAAAGGGTGGAAGGCTCGGCCTTATGCCTGGTGTTTTGTTCCACTCTTGCCGCCCTAGTTTCAGTCATACCAGTGTTATGTTCCCGGATTTTGCGTTCCTTACGCGGTCGGGTGATTTATGGGACCCCCTTGACAGTTCGCTTTGAATAAAACTCCTCCAGCAAGGCCCAACATTGACCTTTACCATTTTCCTCACCACCACCTATTTTTCCCTTGGGAGTAATTAACCCAAGGGTCATCTTTATTACAGCCCCCCCGGGCCAGTGCTTGTCTAAGTGTTGGTCCGAACCAGAGCCACTTGCAGCGCCATCTCGGGGAAACTCGAGGGCTGGTTTTAGTTGTACGTAGTGTTCATCCGGTGTTGCCCTGAGAACGAGATATGTGCAGCTCCTATCGGGATTGTCGGCGCATCGGGCGGTCTTGCTGGTCTTGTTTTACCATTGTCGAAATGTCTTGTAAACCGGGATTCTGAGTCTGATCGGGTCTTTCTGGGAGAAGGTCTATTCCTTTGTTGATCGCGAGAGCTTGTCATGGGCTAAGTTGGGACACCCCTGCAGGGTATAATCTTTCGAAAGCCGTGCCTGCGGTTATAGGCAGATGGGAATTTGTTAATGTCCGGTTGTAGATAACTTGACACCAGATCCGAATTAAAACACATCAACCATGTGTGTAGCCGTGATGGTCTCTTTTCGCCGGAGTCCGGGAAGTGAACACGGTTTCTGGGTTATGTTTGACGTAAGTAGGAGTTCAGGATCAGTTCTTGATCATTGCTAGTTCACGACCGTTCCTTTTGCTCTCTTCTTGCTCTTGTTTGCGTATGTTAGCCACCATACTTGCTTAGTTGCTGCTGCAGCCTCACCACTTTACCCCTTCCTTTCCCTTTAAGCTTTGCTAGTCTTGATACCCATGGTAATGGGATTGCTGAGTCCTCGTGGCTCACAGATTACTACAACACCAGTTGCAGGTACAGGTTCATGCGATGATCATGACGCGAGAGCGATGCTTGCTTGTGTTGAGTTCTTCTTCTGCTTCTTCGATCAGGGGATAGGTTCCAGGTCGGCAGCCTGGGCTAGCAGGGTGGATGTCGTTTGAGTTTCTGTTTGTGATTCATCCGTAGTCGGATGATGCTCTGATGTATGATATATTGTTGTATTCATGTGGCATTGTATGCCTTATGTATGTATCCCCATCTATTATGTAATGTTGATGTAATGATATCCACCTTGCAAAAGCGTTTCAATATGCGGGTCTATCCTTGGTGGGACCTTCGAGTTCCTTTTGAATAGGGTCGCATATTGGGCGTGACATTAGTACCGGTTCGTGGTGAACCTTTAGCACCGGTTCGTGCCACAAACCGGTACTAAAGAGAGTGGTGGCAGGATGTTGTCAGTCTGGGGCCCCTCCAACACCTTTAGTACCGGTTCGTGGCACAAACCGGTACTAAAGGTCGCCCTACATAAACCCTTTGTCCACCCGAGCTCGCTCTGTTCTTCCCCTTTCCCCTCTCCTCTCTGTTCTTCCTCTTCTCCCCTCGAGCTGATCACACATTTTGCCCAAATTTTGTCAAGATTTGAAGGCCCCCATCCATTCAAGTGATCACAAAGGTTAGCAACTTTGTCCTTTCATCTCTCATTGCTAGATTAGCTCTTGCAATGCTTTATATAGTGATTAATTTGGGAGGAATTATATGTGGTAGTATATTTGATTTATATGCAATTTGAGCTTAAAATAACTCTTAGTTTGCATATATGTAGGTGTGGTTTACTTAGTGCCTTCCCATCTCCGTCGTAACCACCGTCGATCGTCCGCACCGACCAGTCGCCGGCACCACCTTGTGGTGAGCCTCTTGTTCTTATCTTTTTATATAAAAAAAATCATGTTTGTGTGATTTAGATATATAGTTACTTGTATAATTATCTTACCCGTACGTTGTTTGTTATACGTAGTGCCATGGTTTTGATATCCGTCCCCGTCGGCCCTCATCCGTGTTATGATTCGGATGTGGTATATTCTCTTTTAAAACTATTTGTTGCATTTTGTGTTTATGACAAATTGTGCCCATGAAGTTGACATAGATATTTTTATCTAGGAGGTATGTGAACCGGAAATTCCAACCGACCCTATTGTCAAGAGGTTAAATTTAGTTGAAAGAGAAAATGAGTATTTGAAAGAAAACTTGAAAAGAATTGAGGGGGAGAAGATGGAATTGGAGTTGCATGTTGCCGATGTCGTCGATGATCACAAGATCAAGATGGAGAAAATGCGGTCGAATATCAGAAAGATTAGAAAATATGCCATTGATAGTGTGGCTTGGTATCATTATGATGTTGGATCAATTGTTACCTTAGTTGCGATCTTGATCACTTTTGTTGTTGCATTTAAATTATTTAGCTAGAGAGTTATTTGTATGTCGCATTTAAGTGAAATTTATGTATGAACTTGTATTAATTTGGTCTATTCGGTGGTGTGTAATGAAGATGCGCTGGCAATGGATGTACGATGACCGATGCTCTCCCCAGTTCATTGATGGCATGCATACTTTTCTGATTGCGGCTCAGGCAAACAAGCGGGCAGATGGTTTTATGCCTTGTCCATGTGCTGGTTGTAAGAATGGTCACAATTACTCTAACTCAAGAACCATTCACGTCCACCTGTTTGAGTCCGGTTTCATGCCCCACTATAATGTTTGGACCAAGCACGGAGAAAGAGGGGCTATGATGGAAGACAATGAAGAAGAAGAGGACGATGATAGCTATTGTGGCCATGGGTTCCCTGAATACGATGATACAACAATGGGGGAAGAAGCTGAGCCGGCCATGCGGGAAGAAGATGATGAAGAGGCATCGGATGAGCCCGCTGATGATCTAGGTCGGGCCATTGCCGATGCAAAGAGAAACTGCGCAAGTGAAAAGGAGAAGAAGAAGTTGCAGCGCATGTTAGAGGATCACAAGAAATTGTTGTACCCAAATTGTGAAGGTGACAAGAAAAAGCTGAGCACCACACTGGAATTGCTGCAATGGAAGGCAGAGAATGGTCTATCTGACAAGGGATTTGGAAAGTTGCTGGTAATGATAAAGAATATGCTGCCAAAGGACAACGAATAGCCCGAGAGTATGTACGAAGCAAAGAAGGCTGTCTGGCCTCTAGGTTTAGAGGTGCAGAAGATACATGAATGCCCTAATGACTGCATCCTCTACCGCGATGAGTACGAGGATTTGAACGCGTGCCTATTATGCGGTGCATTGCGCTATAAGATCAGCCGCGGTGACCCTGGTGATGTTGAGGGCGAGCGCCCTAGGAAGAAGATTCCCGCGAAGGTGATGTTGTATGCTCCTATAATACCACGGTTGAAATGTTTGTTCCAAAACAAAGAGCATGCGAAGGCGATGCGATGGCACGGAGAAGACTGTAAGAAAGACGAAAAGTTGCGAGTACCCGCTGATGGGTCGCAATGGAGAAAAATTGAGAGAAAGTACAAGGGGGAGTTTGCAGGTGACCCAAGGAACATATGCTTTGGTCTAAGCGCAGATGGCATTAATCCTTTTGGGGAGCAGAGCATCAACCATAGCACGTGGCCTGTGACTCTATGTTTGTATAACCTTCCTCCTTGGTTGTGCATGAAGCAGAAGTTCATTATGATGCCAGTGCTCATCCAAGGCCCTAAGCAACCCGGCAACGACATTGATGTGTACCTAAGGCCATTAGTTGAAGAACTATTACAGTTGTGGAATGGAAAAGGTGTACGTGTGTGGGATGAGCACAAACAGGAAGAATTTGACCTAAAGGCGTTGTTGTTTGTGACCATCAATGATTGGCCTGCTCTTAGTAACCTTTCAGGACAGACAAACAAGGGATACCGCGGATGCACGCACTATTTGGATGATACCGACAATATATATTTGGATAGTTGTAGGAAGAATGTGTACCTGGTACATCGTCGATTTCTTCCGAGCAGGCATCCCGTAAGAAAGAAAGGCAAGCATTTCAAAGGTGAGGCGGATCACCGGACGAAGCCTCGCCACCGTACTGGTGCTGATGTACATGATATGGTCAAGGATTAGAAGGTAATCTTTGGAAAGGGTCCTGGAGGACAACCTGTTCCGAAGGACGCTGACGGACGCGCACCCATGTGGAAGAAGAAATCTATATTTTGGGACCTGCCATATTGGAAAGACCTAGAGGTCCGCTCCGCAATCGACGTGATGCACATGACGAAGAATCTTTGCGTGACCCTGCTTGGCTTCTTGGGCGTGTATGGTAAGACAAAAGATACACCAGAGGCACGGGAGGACCAGCAATGTATGCACGGAAAAGACGGTATACATCAGGGTCAGGCTAGCTACGCTCTTACCAAAGAAGAGAAGGAAATCTTCTTTGAATGCCCGCTCAGTATGAAGGTACCTTCTGGCTTCTCATCGAATATAAAGGGAATAATAAATATGGCAGAGAAAAAGTTCCATAACCTAAATTCTCATGACCGCCACGTGATTATGACGCAACTGCTTCCATTTGCATTGAGGGGGCTTCTACCAGAGAACGTTTGATTAGCCATTGTGAAGCTATGTGCATTCCTCAATGCAATCTCTCAGAAGGTAATCGATCCAGAAATCATACCAAGGTTACAAAATGATTTGGTGCAATGTCTTGTCAGTTTCAAGTTGGTGTTCCCACCATCCTTCTTCAACATCATGACACACGTCCTAGTTCACCTTTGCAAAGAGATTAATGTTTTGGGTCCTGTATTTCTACACAATATGTTCCCCTTTGAGAGGTTCATGGGAGTCTTGAAGAAATATGTTCATAACCGTGCTAGGCCAGAAGGAAGCATCTCGAAGGGCCATGAAAATGAGGAGGTCATTGAGTTTTGTATTGACTTTATTCCTGACCTTAAGCTGATTGGTGTTCCTGAATCGCAGCATAAGGGCAGACTGGATGGAAAAGGCACGCTAGGAGGGGATCAAATAATATGTATGGACAGGCATTCTCTCACTGAAGCACACTACACAGTTCTACAGAATTCCACCTTGGTGGCTCCGTATATGGAGGAACACAAGAATTTTCCACACTCCAAACACCCGGAGCAGTCTGACGACTGGATTACACGTGAACAAACAAGGACTTTCGCCGGTTGGTTGCAGACATGTGCCATGCATGATGGCGATATTGAAGATGACCTGTACTCACTGTCCTAGTTACCATCTTCGAATATAATGACTTTCAAAGGGTATGAGATAAATGGGAATACATTTTACACGATCGCCCAAGATAAGAAGAGCACCAACCAAAACAATGGTGTCCGCTTTGATACAACAACCAACACAGGAAAGGAAACTTATTATGGTTACATAGAGGACATATGGGAACTTAACTATGGAGGTGGTTTGAAGGTCCCTTTGTTTCGGTGCAAATGGGTCAATATGACACGAGGCGGGGTAACGGAAGACCCGCAGTACGGAATGACAACAGTGGATCTCAACAATCTTGCGTATGTAGACGAACCATTCGTCCTAGCCAATGATGTGGCGCAGGTTTTCTATGTGAAAGACATGTCTACCACGCCGAGTGTCGGGGAAGCTGATCCACGAACACCTATGGGACCGGCGGACCGAGCCTCTTTCGGTTCGGCGGGGGGCAGAGATCGCACGAAGAGCGGATCGAGGCGAAGCACACGAGCAGGTTACCCAGCTTCGGAGCTCTCCGGAGAGATAATACTCCTACTGCTGCATGTCTGAGTGTATTGAGTTCTTGCTCGGGAGCGCTGAGTGCTATAGTACACACTAGCTGATAACGAGACCGAGCGTGGATGTTTTTCTGCCTTCCAACCCCCCTCTACATTGCGCATGGGCCTCCTTTTATATGCTAAAGGGGTCTCCGACAGGTGGCAACATAGACAAGGGTAAAAATGGAAAAGGAATTACGGTTGGTACAACTACCTGTACAGTGTATCATACCTAACCCTGACGGCAGGGGACAAAGGCATTAAATGCCCGTCTACGTCGCCCAAATAGTGCAAAAAGGGACCGTCAGGGACGCCACCGCTCGCCACGATGGCAATCTTGTCAGCGTCGCTTGCCACCGTGCACCGTTGGCTGCACAGCCTCTTGCCACGCGCGCCTGGAAAGGCCCCAGGGCGACACGTTGGTGGATGTGCTGGAGCGCAGGTACAGAGTGGTAGCTTGCCGCGGCAAGCGCCTTGCCGCGGTCGTTGTCTTGTCGCGTCCGGAAGCTTGTCGCTCATCGGGCCTCGCCGGGACGCATGGTGCGTCACGGCAAGTTCCTTGAGATGCCTTGGTTGGCCTTCCCGGCAAGCTCCTCTTGCCGGGGCCTTGTCTCCTTGGCTTGAATACTTTGTTCTTGAATGGCTCCAAAGGAACCATGGAGGACCTTGGCGGTCACCCGGCAAGCCTTGCCGCGGGGTGCTGCAATTTCCCGTGCACAAGTTCGGGATACTAGGGTACCCCTACTCTAGTACACCGACAGGAGCCCCGGGGCCTGGGCCACACACGGTGCCGAGCACTGTTGGGCCAGGCCCAAAACAGGGCACGGGCACGCGCGGCCTGGGGTACGCTGTATTTCACCTGTATCCACCGCGCCCTCCTCGAACGGCACACGTAGAATGCGGCGTCGTGGGAGAGATCGTGGGTGTTGCCGCAGCCATCGACGGGGAGCTGGCGCAGCTGGGGATGGAGGATCTCGGGTATTCCTCCGATGAGCACCTCCAACCCAACGCCAAGCTCAGCTTGTTCTTCAAAGGCATGGCGACGGCCCTCCAGCGACTCCGAGAGAGGATCCCAAAGCAGCTGGCCGACGAGTCGCACAAAATCTGTGCGGGAGCTCTTCAAAAGGTGCTGGTGAAGGTGGCCTTCCGCAACCCAGGCCTCAATCTCACCAACGTCCTCAGGACCTTGCCGTCGGATGCTGATCTGGACGCGCTCAAGACCCTTGTCGCACCCATTGTGGACAAGGTGAGCGGAATCAAGAGGGTTGAGGGTGATCGCGTAGATTAGGCTGCCCATTTTCTCTTTTTCTTGTCGCTGCTGGTCATGTTATGAGAACAATCTGTTAGAGCTGCGACAGACTATCTTATAATATGACTCTATTTTGGGTAGCGATTGCTATGTTATTTCCTTTACTTGATTCCTTCCTTTGTATGTTTTTGCCGTACGCTTTAAGGGAACTTGTCGGCGCAGGCACCTTAGCCGCGAGCGCTGAGTGCGGGACGTCAGCAGCCTGCTGGCGGTGCCGCTACCGACAAGAAACCTTGTCGCAACTAGTCGCAGCTCACTTAAGTTGTTGAGCGGACTCGAAACAAAGTAAGGGCGCAACTAGCTATGAGTTGGTTCCTCCGCGCACAGGTTTTCCATACAAAGCACGGTCGTTCGAGGAAGATAACTTAAAAAATTTTAAAACTGATTGCTCAAACTTTAGCAACTTAGCTTTTCTGTCGTTTGCTTCCCGGTAAGGCGAAACTTCCTCGAACGACGCTTGGTCCACACCATTATCTTCTCATGTCCCCCCGGCAAACTTGTGGGCGAGGGAACCTTCCTTCCTTTGAGAAAGAGAAAGAAGAGAAAATAATGATACGGAGCCTTACGGCTCGTTATTGCTTACCGGGGGTAGGCGCTGCACAAAGTGTCAGATAATGCATGCAAAAAAAGTAGAAAGCATGAAATTGACAGGGTGTGCGGGGCACATGAGCCTTACTTATGTACAGGGTCTGCGCCCGGCTTCGTACAAAGGATTACATGCAACATCGGCAAGACTTGTACGAAAGGTGGTTGCCGTAACAGGTTCCGGCAACCACGCCTTACGGGTAAAACTTAAGAAGATGCTCAATGTTCCAGGAGTTGCTCACCGGAATGCCATCTTCGGTCTCAAGGCGGACAGCGCCAGGCCTAGTGACTCGTTTCACCCGGTAAGGGCCTTCCCACTTCGGCGTCAACTTGTTGGAATTCTTGGCAGACTGAACGCGCCGAAGAACAAGGTCGCCTTCCTCGAGACTTCTGGCATTAACTTTGCGGCTATGGTAGCGGCGCAAAGCTTGCTGGTATCGAGCAGCTCGTACAGCGGCCTGAAGATGGTCCTCCTCAAGGAGCAGCGCGTCATCTTGTCGCAACTGCTCTTGCTCAAGCTCATCATAAGCGAGCACTCGAGGTGACCCGTATACGAGTTCCGTGGGGAGAACTGCCTCTGCTCCATAGACTAGAGCGAAAGGTGTCTGGCCAGTGGCTCGATTTGGCATCATCCTGACCGACCAAAGAACCACTGGCAGCTCCTCAATCCAGTTCTTTCCGCACTTGCGCAGCCTGTCGAAAGTCCTGGTCTTGAGCCCGCGCAGCACTTCAGCATTTGCCCTCTCCGCTTGACCGTTGCTTCTTGGATGAGCAACAGAAGCGAAGCAGACCTTGGCGCCAGGATCTTGGACGTACTGCATGTAGGTGCGGCTCGTGAATTGCGTGCCATTGTCGGTGATGATCCTGTTAGGGATCCCGAAGCGGCAAACAATCGACCTGAAGAACTTGACTGCTGACTGTGCTGTCACCTTCCTCACTGCTTCCACTTCTGGCCACTTTGTGAACTTGTCGATTGCAACGTACAAGTACTCAAAGCCCCCGACAGCTCGGGGAAAGGGGCCGAGGATGTCGAGCCCCCAGACCGAAAATGGCCAGGATAAAGGGATCGTCTGGAGAGCTTGAGCTGGTTGGTGTATCTGCTTGGAATGGAACTGGCACGCTTCACACTTGGTTACTTGTGCAGTTGCATCCTGGAGGGCTGTCAGCCAAAAGAAACCTTGCCGAAACGCTTTGCCGGCAAGTGCTCTTGCACCAATGTGGTGACCACATATGCCTCCATGTATCTCTGCCAACAGCTTTTGTCCGTCTTCCCGGTGAATACACTTCAATTTCACGCAGTTGAGTCTTCTTCTGTACAGTATGTTGTCGACAAACTTGTACATACTTGACTGCCGGGCTACTCTTTCCGCTTCTTCTTGCTCTTCGGGAAGTTCTCCTGTCTGAAGGAAACGGACAATCTGCTATGCCCATGCTGGAGCTTGCGGCTCGACAACAAGGACTAAAGGCACATCTGCTGCTGTGGGAACATTCGCTTCTACGGCAAGAACCTGCGGCTCAGCCGGAGCTTGACGTTCCCCGGCAAGCTTGCCGGAGCAAAACTTGTCAGGAGCGTCTACTTCAACGGAACAAACTCTAGGGCTTGCCGGAGCAGACTGCTCCTCAGCACCCTTGGTGTTGATCTTGAGGACCTTCTTGGCGGCGGCTTCGGGGAGCTCTGCCGGAAAATAGTCACCAGAAATCAACTTCCTCTTCTTGCTCTTGCCGGTGGAGCTCGATGGTGCATCCTCGACGGTAGCGCAGCACTCCGAAGAGGTGCGCTTGCCGGAGTGGGCATCAAAACTCTTGCCGGACTTGGTCTTCTTCTTCGCCCCGCTCGATGCGAGTTCGAGCGTCTTCTTGCTGTCGTTTGTGAAGAACTTGGCGTTGATCGCGACGAGCTCGTGGATCTGATGATGCGGTGGAGTCGCTGTTGAGGTGGATCTGGCGAGTCGGTGATCTTGGCCTTCGGGGTGGAGAGTGCATGGTGGTTGCACCCCCACCGGTTTCGTCGCCATCGGCTCGTGCCCGGCAGTCCTGCCGCGGCAGCGATGTACTCGGCTGCCGCGGAGTGTCGCCGTTGGCGAAGCCGATGAGACTCTGAATGGTGGCCCTCCATTCATCGATCTTGTCTGCCGTTGGAGGGTAATCCAGGAGCAGTTGAGCTCGCGCCACAGCTTCTGTTGGAGTGGTGGGCGGCAGTGGCGAACGGTGCGAGGAGCGGGATATGCTCGGACTTCTAACTATGTTAGAAGGAGCAGTATCCCGTCCAGGCGACCGTGTCTCGCTCGTGCCAGCATGTTGGCGTGCATGCTGGTCTTGAGCACCCAGATCCACCAGCTCGATCTTGGTCCAACGAACGTATGGCCCTACGAATACCATGACGCTGTCGGTCCTGCGCCTCCTGAGATGGGCACGGTGCATGTACGGACGGCGAGCTCTGCACAGCCTTTTCCTTGGACCTGGGAGCACCGTGAGCTCCCTCGTCGATGCTCGTTCTTCCGCCGGCGTCTACCCCACCACCCGTTTGCTCCGGTGGTGGTGGGATCGACGTGGACGGAACAGCTGCCGCCGAAGCCTTCTTCTTCGGTGGCATGTCGATGAAGAAGATGAAGATCTAGCTCGTGTGAACTCCGGATCAGGTTCACACAAGCTCAACACCCCCTACCTGGCGTGCCAAAGATGTCGGGGAGGCTGATCCACGAACACCTATGGGACCAGCGGACCGAGCCCCTTTCGGTTCGGCGGGGGGCGGAGATCGCACGAAGAGCGGATCGAGGCGAAGCACACGAGCAGTTTACCCAGCTTCGGAGCTCTCCGGAGAGATAATACTCCTACTGCTGCATGTCTGAGTGTATTGAGTTCTTGCTCGGGAGCGCTGAGTGCTACAGTACACACTAGCTGCTAACGAGACCGAGCATGGGTGTTTTTCTGCCTTCCAACCCCCCTCTACATTGCGCATGGGCCTCCTTTTATATGCTAAAGGGGTCTCCGACAGGTGGCAACGTAGACAAGGGTAAAAATGGAAAAGGAATTGCGGTTGGTACAACTACCTGTACAGTGTATCATACCTAACCCTGACGGCAGGGGACAAAGGCATTAAATGCCCGTCTACGTCGCCCAAATAGTGCAAAAAGGGACCGTCAGGGACGCCACCGCTCGCCACGATGGCAATCTTGTCAGCGTCGCTTGCCACCGCGCACCGCTGGCTGCACAGCCTCTTGCCACGCGCGCCTGGAAAGGCCCCAGGGCGACACGTTGGTGGATGTGCTAGAGTGCGGGTACAGAGTGGTAGCTTGCCGCGGCAAGCGCCTTGCCACGGTCATTGTCTTGTCGCGTCCGGAAGCTTGTGGCTCATCGGGCCTCGCCGAGACGCGTGGCGCGTCGCGGCAAGTTCCTTGAGATGCCTTGGTTGGACTTCCTGGCAAGCTCCTTTTGCCGGGGCCTTGTCTCCTTGGCTTGAATGAATACTTTGTTCTTGAATGGCTCCAAAGGAACCATGGAGGACCTTGGCGGTCACCCGGCAAGCCTTGCCGCGGGGTGCTTCAACTGCCCGTGCACAAGTTCGGGATACTAGGGTACCCCTACTCTAGTACACCGACACCGAGAAAAAGAAAAGATAAGGAAGCGAATAGATCATACGATGAGCCAAAGCGCCACATAGTTCTTTCAGGGAAAAGAAACATCATGGGAGTGGATGACAAGACAAACATGTCAGAAGATTATGAAATTTTTGATGAAATTGCTTCATTCAAAGTGAATATTGATCCAAGCACCAGTTAAATGATGAAGATTGTCCATGGTTACAACGCAAAGGGACACACGCGAAGAAAAAGTTTCACACCCAAAGATCCCACACTGGCATGTGATAGGCTTCACCATCATCACTTTCTTCTGTAGTGACTTTCCAGACTTATATATCTGGAAAGTGCCGCTTCGAACAAACCGGAGGGAATCTTTGTAATAGTTAGGGTACTTATGTGTTTTGGTATATGAAACGCAAAGAAATTTTATGTGCAAAAATTGGATGCACTTCGTCTACAAATTAGTTCGTCAAATAATTCAAATTTAAACTATTCAAATTTGAAAACTACTGGCACTAATAGAAAGTTTGTAATTTTTTGTAACTTTAGAAAAAATATTCAGAAATAAATAAATGAAAATAAATAAAGTAGAAAAGAAAAAAAATTAAATATTTGTTGAGACAAAAATTAAATTAAAAAAAAATTAAACTATTCAAATTTGAAAACTACTCGCACTAACAGAAAGTTTGTAATTTTTTGTACCTAAAGAAAAAATATTCAGAAATAAATAAATGAAAATAAATAAAGTAGAAAAGAAAAAAAACTAAATTTTTGTTGAAACAAAAACTAAATAAAAAAAGCCCACCTACTGGGCCATAGCGGCCTGCATACGACTAGAAACCCAACCTGTAACTGGGCCAGGATGCAGGCCCGCTAGCCCAATAGGGCCAACAGGGGAGAGTAGAAGAGGTAGGCCCAGAAGGCCTACATTAGAGAGGAGCTCAATGCAGTGCCCGTGCCGAGGCTTATAAACTGGCCTCAGCGCTCCTCGACTAGCGAAGTGGGACTAAACTTGCGCACCGCCTGGAGCCAGCGCATCCCCTTTAGTACCGGGTGGTGGCTCCAACCGGTACTAAAGGGGGGGCCTTTAGTACCAGTTGTAGCCACCACCCGGTACTAAAGGGGGTGCGCTTCCCATCGCTTCGCCTGGCCAAAACAGACCTTTAGTACCGGTTAGTGGCTCCAACCGATACTAAAGGTAGGTTCTATATAATAAAACACTTCAAAAAAAAATCATCAGTTTCGTTCCCTCTGCTTCTTCTCCTCATCTGCCCCATCGCCGCCGCCCCTCGTTGCCGTCCCCGTCGCCGTCCATCCCCGTCGCCGTCCATCACCATCGCCGCCGCCCCCGTCCCCGTCCCCGTCGCCGTTCTGAGATTGATGTTGCTATGACTTTGTTATGCTTAATGCTTGTTACTAGGGCCCGAGTGCCATGATTTCAGATCTGAACCTATTATGTTTTCATGAATATATGTGTGTTCTTGATCCTATCTTGCAAGTCTATAGTCACCTACTATGTGTTATTATCCGGCAACCCCGTAGTGACAATAATCGGGACCACTCCCGGTGATGATCATAGTTTGAGGAGTTCATGTATTCACTATGTGCTAATGCTTTGTTCCGGTTCTCTATTAAAAGGAGGCCTTAATATCCCTTAGTTTCCAATAGGACCCCACTGCCACGGGAGGGTAGGACAAAATATGTCATGCAAGTTCTTTTCCATAAGCACGTATGACTATATACGGAATACATGCCTACATTACATTGATGAAGTGGAGCTAGTTCTGTGTCACCCTATGTTATGACTGTTACATGACGAACCTCATCCGGCATAATTATCCATCGCTAATCCGGTGTCTACGAGCTTTCCATATACTGGTTCTTGCTTATTTACTTTTCCGTTGCTACTGTTACAATCACTACAAAATACCAAAAACATTACTTTTGCTATCTTTACTTTTGTTACCGTTACCACCACTATCATACTAATTTGCTACTAAACACTTTGCTGCAGATACTAAGTTTCTAGGTGTAGTTGAATTGACAACTCAGCTGCTAATACTTGAGAATATTCTTTGGCTCCCCTTGTGTCGAATCAATAAATTTGGGTTGAATACTCTACCCTCGAAAACTGTTGCGATCCCCTATACTTGTGGGTTATCAAGACCTTTTTCTGGCATCATTGCCGGGGAGCATAGCTCTATTCATTGAGTTACTTGGGATTTATATCTGCTGGGAACTATGAAGAACTTGAAAGACCATCGAACTACTATTTTGCCCTCAACTACGAGGGGAGGTAAGGAACTGCCATCTAGCCTTGCACTAGATTCTCCTTCTGTTATAAGTAAGTTTGCGACACCTAAACCTGCTACTGCTATGAATTCTGATATGTCGCATGTTATTGATGATGCCACTTCTACTATGCATGATATTTATGATGAAACTACTTCTATGCTTGATACTACTGTGCCCCTTGGTGAATTTCTTGATTAGCAAATTGCTAGGTCTAGAGAAAGAGAAATTATTGAACCTGAATACGATGATGATAGTGATGATGAGAATATGCCTGCTATTCCCGAGGGTTATCTTTTTGATGCAGAATCTTCTGCAGCTATTTTTGCTTGCCAGGATAGATATGAACTTAAGAGGTTGCTAGTTAAATGGAGTAAAGAATCTTTTAGAGATAGAATGAGACCCGACCCTGCTTTTGCTACTTCACCTATCTGTGCTCCCGATAAGGATTATTATGATTTCTCAGTTGATCCAGATATAATTACTTTGGTTGAATCTGATCCTTTCTATGGTTATGAATCTGAAACTGTTGTGGCACATCTTACTAAGTTGAATGATATAGCTGCCCTGTTTACTAACAATGAGAGATCGCGCTACCTTTATTTACTCAAAATATTTCCGTTCTCATTAAAGGGTGATGCTAAGATATGGTATAATTCCCTTGATCCTGGTTGTGTGCAAAGTCCCCAGGATATGATTTATTACTTCTCTGCTAAATATTTCCCTGCTCATAAGAAACAAGCTGCTTTGAGGGAAATATACAACTTCGTGCAAATTGAAGAAGAGAGTCTCCCACAAGCTTGGGGGAGGCTTCTCAAGTTACTTAATGCTTTGCCTGATCATCCTCTTAAGAAACCTGAAATACTTGATATCTTTTATAATGGACTAACTGATGCTTCCAGAGATTACCTGGATAGTTGTGCTGGTTCTCTTTTCAGGGAAAGAACACCGGATGAAGCTGAAATTCTATTGAATAATATGTTGACAAATGAAAATAATTGGGCACCTCCTGAGCCGCCTCCAGAGAAGCTCCAGAGCCAATTACTAAACCTATTCCTAAACCAACTCTGAAGAAGAGAGGTGTTCTATTTCTCAGTCCTGAAGATATGCAAGAGGCAAAGAAATCTATGAAAGAAAAAGGTATTAAAGCTGAAGATTTTAAGAATTTACCTCCTATTGAAGAAATACATGGTCTTAATTTACCGCCTGTTGAAGAAGTATATGATCTCAACTACTTATTTACTGAAGAACCTCCCGATATCCCGACACAGGTAGTAAAGGTAAATTCTCTCTATAGATATGATAAAGTTGAAGTCCCTCCTACTAAAATTGCTAGTCAGTGCTTGGATGAGTTTGATGACTTTATGTTTAAGCAAGATGACTTTAATGCTTATTTTGGTAGACAATTAAAACATAATACCTTTACGATTAAACGCTTGGGTGATTATATGGCTGATATTAGAGGTGAACTAAAACTTGTTAGCAAACATGCTTCTATGGTTACCACTCAAGTAGAACAAGTACTTAAAGCTCAGAAAGAAGTGCTTGATGAAATGAATAGTAAGAAAAATGATTATGCTGTTAGAGTGGCTACTAGAACTGGTAGAATGACTCAGGAACCTTCGTATCCTGAAGGCCACCCTAGGAGAATCGAGCAAGATTCTCAGAGAAATAATATCGATGTACCTAGTTCTTCTAAGAGGAAGAAAACGAAAAATGATAGGACCTTGCAAACTTCTGGTGAACCTATTACCGAACCACCTGAGAATCCAAATGATATTTCTATGTCTGATGCTGAGACACAATCAGGTGATGAACATGAACCTAGTGAAAATGTTAATGATATTGTTCATGTTGATGCTCAACCTAGTATCGATAATGTTGCAGAAGTGGAACCTGCTGTTGGTCTTGATAACCCACAATCAAAGAATCAACATTATGATAAAAGAGACTTCGTTGCTAGGAAACATGGTAAAGAAAGGGAACCATGGGTTCAGAAACCCATGCCTTTTCCTCCGAAACCATCCAAGAAAAAGGATGATGAGGATTTTGAGCGCTTTGCTAAAATGATTAGACCCATCTTTTTGCGTATGCGATTAACTGATGTGCTCAAAACAAATCCTTATGCTAAGTATATGAAGGATATCATTACTAATAAAAGAAAGATCCCTGAAACCGAAATTTCCACCATGCTTGCTAATTATACTTTTAAGGGTGGAATACCAAAGTAACTTGGAGATCCCGGAGTACCTACTATACCATGCTCCATTAAGAGAAATTATGTCAAAACTGCTTTATGTGATCTTGGAGCCGGTGTCAGTGTTATGCCTCTCTCTTTATATCGTAGACTTGACTTGGATAAGTTGACACCTACTGAAATATCTTTGCAAATGGCTAATAAATCAACTGCTATACCTGTCGGTATTTGTGAGGATGTGCCTGTTGTGGTTGCAAACGTTACTATTTTAACGAACTTTGTTATTCTTGATATTCTGGAGGATGATAGTATGTCTATTATTCTTGGAAGACCTTTCCTTAATACTGCAGGGGCTGTTATTGATTGCCACAAAGGCAATGTCACTTTTCATGTTAATGGCAATGAGCACACGGTACACTTCCCGAGGAAACAACCTCAAGTTTATAGTATCAACTCTATTGGAAAAATTCCATCGATTATATTTGGAGGTTTTGAATTTCCTCTACCCACTGTCAAGAAAAAGTATGATATTCTTATTGTTGGGGATGTTCATATCCCCGTTGAGGTAACTTAGTGCTATTCAAAATTTCTCCGGTTCCATGATTATCGGAATGAGTTTGTTAACAAGACTTGATCAACCTTGTTAGTGGATTCTTTTTGATGAGCATGTGATGGATGAAACTAGAAGCACAACCTTCTGTACCCACTTTATATTTCCTGTTATTTAGTAGAAATAAAGTAAAATAGTATTTTTCTGTCTGTTTCCTGACTTATCCGTGCAATATAAAAATATCCCGAAAATAAAAGTCCTCAGAATACCCTTTGAGGGCAACTTACATGAACCCCACAGTAGCGAAGTAGAAGCTTTTATTAACACTATCACTGTGGGAGAAACCAGGAAGGTTTCTGATGCAAGGATCACTAGCATACATTTTCCTGTTTTACGCTACTTTGCCTTATTTGCTAGTCGTTGCTTGATTGGACGTAGAAACTGTGGGAACCTTAGTATTCCTGATATTATTATTTTGTTCCATGGTTTATACCGCAATAACTCCGTTAGTATGGGTGGAATTGTTGCTAGACGGTTAAGTCTGAACCATACCAAGGGCCCCATCTTTGGAGGCATTTATGCGTCACGGCTAGCTGAACATTTTGAAATACCTATTAGGCATGAGGAGGAAGAAGAAATAGCACTGCCCTGTGCTTACTTAGATTATAAGAGTATGATAGCTCATGATTTTCTTGTTAAGAGTCGCGAAGGGGAGCTCAAATATAAATTATACTTTGTTAAACATCACCCTGAGACTATTACTTTGCCTGCTCCTTCTTTGTTTTACTTATCTGCAGGTCCTCACATCGTTTCGTGGGCGGCGGTTCAAGCCTATCGGAATCTTGCACCAGCCCCGGAACTGGAACCATAAGATGAGCCTCCATGACTATATGTTTATTCTTGGGATCCAGAGGAGGTTGCCAGCCAGTGGCAGCCGGAACCTTCTGCGTCACAGTATGACCCCAGCTTCACCTACGGGTATCCTCCAGGTTATCCCTGGCAATAGACCAACTTAGGTCAAAATCCTAAGCTTGGGGGAGTATGTATTTCCCATCGACGTTACATTCATGTTCACACACACTCATTGCTAGATGTCGGTGCTCATACTCTTTGACTGTAATATCCATGCGAGTTTATTTTCTTTTTCCTGCTTTCTTCTTGTGTGTTTGATAAACCTTGAGAAAAAACCAAAAAAAAATTAGTAGTAGTTTATTTCTTTGCTGTAGTAATTAAAAAGAAAACCCAAAAATATTTCCCGTTCTTCTTTTGCTTGTTGGGAGCTTTCCCGTGTAAATAGTTTTTATTTCTTTTACTTTCTTTGGGGGTCGAGAAGACTATATTGAAATTGCTTAGTAGCTCTTATATGCATGAATGATTATTTAACTTAGAGCCCATATTACTTGTCTTCTCTCTTGAGTTGAATGCTTGCAGATTCCAGCTTAGTCCAATGCACGTGCACTCTTATTATTATACACTTCGTTCGGTCGTGCAAGTGAAAGGCAATAATGATGATATATGATGGACTTATTAGGATGAGAAAAGCTGGTATGAACTCAACCTCTCTTGTTTTTGTAAATATGATGATTCATCGTTTGTGATTCAGCTATTATGAAGTAAACATATTTGCAATGACATTTAGAGATTATAGTTGCTTGTGCCATGCTTGATTAGCTATGAGTTATAATGGTTTACCTTGCATGCCAACATGCTATTAGAATGATTATGATGTGGTATGATGGGATGGTATCCTCCTTTAAATGAATTGAGTGACTAGACTTGGCACATGTTCACGCACGTAGTTGAATCAAATCAACATAGCCTTCATGATATTTATGTTCATGGTGGATTATATCCTACTCATGCTTGTATTTGGTGTAAATTAATTCTAGTGCATGTTTACGACTGTTTTCGCTCTCTCAGTTGGTCGCTTCCCAGTCTTTTGCTAGCCTTCACCTGTACTAAGCGAGAATACTGCTTGTGCATCCAAACTCCTTAAACCCCAAAGTCGTTCCATACGAGTCCACTATACCTTCCTATATGCGGTATCTACCTGCCGTTCCAAGTAAATTTGTATGTGCCAAACTCCAAACCTTCAAATGAAATTCTGTTTTCTATGCTCGAGAAGCTCATGTTTCAACTAGGGCTGCCCTTATCTTCTATGTTAGGCGGTTATTCTCAAGAGGAGTGGACTCCACTCCTCATTCACGAGAAAATGGCTGGTCTTCGGGATGCCCAGTCCCATGCTTTGTGCAAACTAAATCAAATTAATTGCAAAGAAAACTCCCCCTGGGACCCGTTGGATGTTGGAGGCACTCGTTGTTTCGAGCAAGCCATGGATTGATGCTTGTGGAGGAGGGGGAGTATAAACTTTACCATTCTGTTTAGGAACCGCCTATAATTTGTGTAGCATGGAAGATATCGTCATCTCATAGTTGTTGCGTTGACAGCAAAAGTATGCCGCTCAAAATGTTATTCAATCTCTATTTTAAAACCGAGCTCTGGCACCTCTACAAATTCCTGCTTCCCTCTGTGAAGGGCCTATCTATTTACTTTTATGTTGAGTCATCACCCCTCTTATTAAAAAGCACCCGTTGGAGAGCACACTATCATTTGCATTCATTATTATTGGTTTATATTGGGTATGACTTGACTGGATCTCTTTTACCATGAATTACAATGTTTAGTCAGTCCTTGATCTTTAAAGGTGCTCTGCATTTATGTTTCGCGGTCTCTGAAAGGGCTAGCGAGATACCATTTCGTTATATTATGTTATGATTATTTTGAGAAAGTGTTGTCATCCGAGTTTTAGTATTATGGCTCGCTAGCTGATTATGCTATTGATATGAGTAATTGTGAGACCTTCGTGTTATTGTGAGTATGGTTAGTTCATAATAATTGCTGAAACTTGAATGCTGGCTTTTCATGTTTACAACAACAAGAGCAAACAGAGTTTGTAAAAGTTTTTCTTTTTCTCTTTCAGTTTGTCAACTGAATTGCTCGAGGACAAGCAAGGGTTTAAGCTTGGGGGAGTTGATACGTCTCCGTCGTATCTACTTTTCCAAACACTTTTGCCCTTGTATTGGACTCTAACTTGTATGATTTGAATGGAACTAACCCGGACTGACGCTTTTTTCAGCAGAATTGCCATGGTGTTGTTTTATGTGCAGAAAATAAAAGTTCTCGCAATGACCTGAAACTCCACGGAACACCTTAGAAAAACAATAAAAAATCGTCGCCAAAGATGAAGGCCAGGGGGCCCACACCCTGTCCATGAGGGTGGGGGGCGCCGCCCCCCCCGGGCGCACCCCCTACCTCGTGGCCCCCCTGGTGGCCCTCCTACGCCAACTCCAACTCTATATATTGGCTTTCGGGGAGAAAAAAATAAGAGAGAAGAAATCATCGCATTTTACGATACGGAGCCGCCGCCAAGCCCTAATCTCTCTCGGGAGGGCTGATCTGGAGTCCGTTCGGGGCTCCGGAGAGGGGGATTCGTCGCCGTCATCATCATCAACCATCCTCCATCACCAATTTCATGATGCTCACCGCCGTGCGTGAGTAATTCCATCGTAGGCTTGCTGGACGGTGATGGGTTGGATGAGATTTATCATGTAATCGAGTTAGTTTTGTTAGGGTTTGATCCCTAGTATCCATTATGTTCTGAGATTGATGTTGCTATGACTTTGCTATGCTTAATGCTTGTCACTAGGGCTTGAGTGCCATGATTTCAGATCTGAACCTATTATGTTTTCATGAATATATGTGTGTTCTTGATCCTATCTTGCAAGTCTATAGTCACCTACTATGTGTTATGATCCGGCAACCCCGAAGTGACAATAATCGGGACCACTCCCGGTGATGACCATAGTTTGAGGAGTTCATGCATTCACTATGTGCTAATGCTTTGTTCCGGTTCTCTATTAAAAGGAGGCCTTAATATCCCTTAGTTTCCAATAGGACCCGCTGCCACGAGGATGTCATGCAAGTTCTCCATAAGCATGTATGACTATATACGGAATACATGCCTACATTACATTGATGAACTGGAGCTAGTTCTGTGTCACCCTATGTTATGACTGTTATGTGACGAACCGCATCCGACATAATTATCCATCGCTAATCCGGTGCCTACGAGCTTTCCATATACTGGTTCTCGCTTATTTACTTTTCCGTTGCTACTGTTACAATCACTACAAAATACAAAAAACATTACTTTTGCTGTCTTTACTTTTGTTACCGTTACCACCACTATCATAGTACTTTGCTACTAAACACTTTGCTGCAGATACTAAGTTTCCAGGTGTGGTTGAATTGACAACTCAGCTGCTAATACTTGAGAATATTCTTTGGCTCCCCTTGTGTCGAATCAATAAATTTGGGTTGAATACTCTACCCTTGAAAACTGTTGCGATCCCCTACACTTGTGGGTTATCACGCACACACACACACATTTAGTTTTTAGTTTTTAGTTCTTTCTGTTTTTAGTTTTTTTATTTTTTATTTTTTATACACATGTTTTAGATGAATTAATTAATTAGATTATATTAATGTCAAATAGTATATAGAAATGTTAGAAATGTTATAGAAATGTTAGAAATTTTAGAAATGTTAGTTTTAGCTAGATGAATTAGATTAATTTCAAATTGTTATATAAATGTTATAGAAATGTTAGTTTTTAGTTTCTTATAATTTTAGTTATACAAATTTAGAATTTGGATATAAGAAAGCACAATCCAATCATTTAAAAAATGTTACTTTTGCGGCGTATAGTATTTGTTCTCGACGATGCCCGGCCCGCATCCTCGCTATCGACCCGTTCGCGACGACGCCCTGCTTTAGAGGACCCATGTCCGGGACCGGGCTCCGCCGGGCTGGCACTGGGAGGTGCTACCTTCAGGGGCTCTTCGCTTGGTGACGAACCAGGGTCCCGTGGTCGACCCTGAGCTCCTTTGGTGGAGTACCCGTGGGCCACTTTCGGTGCGGAGGGAGTCGGCCCTGCCAGAGGTGGTGCGTCGCCGTGTCAGGGAGGAGGACGAGCACGTCCGTCGCTACATGGCTGCTATGGATGTCATGTTCTCCAATACTTGGCAGGGTCTTTGGGGAGATGACCGAAGCTATGATCTTGTGATGGTTCATTCTCTTTGGGTGTCCACCGCCCGCGCCTCAGGAACCGCAAGTGGCCTAGATTATTCTGTAGTATTCGATCTTTATTAGTTAGCTAGCTAGTGATGTATTAGATATATAATATTTGAGACGATGTATTCGAGATTATATATTATTCGAGACGATGCATATTATGTACTATGATTAAGGATTTCCTTTTATTGATTGCATGCATGCATATTGTAATTTGAATACTAAATTATTTTATATTTCTTTTGGATTTGTTAAATAAAAGCTATGGCGGACAATACCGGCAGAGAGGGAGAAAAGGCCATGTTCGATATCATACGCTCCCCTTGCGCGCCAGATAATCGAAATCAAGAAGATGACGTCTCCCAATATCTGAACAATACCGGGGAGGGTGATGATATGATATTCAATCGCGACGACCGAATTGATGAAGTCATGGATTATGATGGCGAAGAAATTAATGATTATGATGGCGATGAAATTAATGATTATGATGATGATGAAACTAATGATTATGATGATGACGAAATTAATGATTATGATGGCGAAGAAAATGTTGATCTTGATAAAATAGAGACCGGCGAGGTATATTTATATAAGCAGGAATCTGGTGATCATCACATGTTTTAAATGATTTGAAGATATATTAACAAATTGATCTTTCTTCTTTTCAGCCCTCCGGATCGAGCAAATCTTCTACAGGCAGAGTGCGAGGCAAGGGGAAAAAGTTGAAGGATGGTGTAAAGTACAACATCGAGACCACCAAAACTAATGGTGAACCAATAGCGCCTAAGAACATTGTGAACAAGTTCGTTCGTCAGTGTGGAGTTCTTGTGAAGGACAAACTTCCGATCTCCCTTCAAGAATGGAAAAAGCCATCAAAGCCCCGTCCAGATCTTACTTTTGTCGATGACACAGCAAAAAATGCGCTTTGGGAAGAACTCATGGAACATTTCACCCTATCAGATCATTTCACAGCAGAAGATGTGGAGAAAGTCAAGGATGCTGCTCTTAGAAAGATGGCAATTGCATTCAACAACCACAAGAAAACTATATGGAAGGTGTAACGCCCCGGATACAACTTTCCATATTCGTAACTCCAACTCTTGCCTTTTCCGGAGATGCGATATGATATTTCCTTTGTGGTTGGGTTTTTGTCTTTTGTTCTGCATTTTGTTCATGTCAGGCATTTCATCATGACATCATTTGCATTGCATCGGCACTCGTTGCCGTCATTGTTTTTTTAAAACTTGCATCCGCTCGTAGTTGCTGCGTCCCCCCTTGCTTTTGTTGACCGTTCTGAGACCAAGCAGATTTTGTTTCCCTCTTGCCTGACTTTCCTAACCTCTCTGCACATCCTGCAAACCCCTCGCGTGCGCGTCCTAAACTTCACCGAACCCGACCCAGGCAGTCACGACTGATGGATCCGGATCATCCCCAAACATCTACAAAACATCTCCGTTTTCTTATTTGGACTCCCTACCTATTTATTTCTCGGACCGTTTGATTATGATAGAAGGGCCCGAGTAGCCCCTAAACTAACCTACCTGCTATATAACCAGATAAAACCCTAAAATCTAGGGAGATGTCCCATCCATCCCGTCTCGGCTGCCGCCACTTTCTTCCTCGGGATCCCTCCTGATCCACCCACCTACCTCCATCGTTTTCCCCAATGGCCCAACCAGCACCCTGCCTGTTTGATCCGGAGGAGAGGAGCTCCTCCATGTCCCACCTCGCCTCAGTCCAGCAGCACGACAGCTCCCAAGCACCCACAATCCTCCTCCTTGCCCGATCCCGAGCGAGAGAGTACCCCGACGGCTCGTCCCCGCACAGCCCGCGAGGCACCGGCCTCCTCAGCACCACCAGGCCGCTGCCTTGCCGTCCTCCCCTTCCTCTGCCCTGCCTCTGCTCGCTCGCTCCTGCGCGAACGGAAGTGGAGCTGTCGAAGCCACCAGGATCCCGTCGCTGGAGCTGCCCAGCCAGGTCCTTGTCTGTTCCCCTTCTCCTTCCTTCCCTCTCTGGTTTCCTCTCCCTCTGCTCGACCCTCTGTTCATCCCTATGCTCGTTTCCTTTGGACAAGGGACCTCCTTGGACGAACGCCAAGGCCGCCAAGAGGATCCCGACGCCGCCGGTTTGCCTCTGCTCCACCTTCCCCGCCTTCGGTCGCCATCTCCAACGAGTGCAGACACCGGTGAAGCCCCGCAGGTCACCGTCTCCCTCCTCCCATCTTCTTTTCCTCCTGCGTTCTCCCATTGCAGGTCTCTTATCTCTGTCTCTCTCCCGTGGTCAGGGAACCCCGCCACCAGAACGCACGGGAGCCACCTCCTGCCATCGCCCGGATCCGGCGCCCCTTCGCTGTTGACTGCATCGCCCAGATCCGCCGCCGCGCTGCCGTTCCTCGCCTGCAGTCCTCCCAGCTGCCGCCGTCCTGCTTCTTCCCACCGAGAGCCACACCTCTGCCTCGTTCGGTTTGAGCGAACGAGAGAGCTGCTGCCGCCCCAGCGTTGACCCGTTCCAGTGCCAGCGAACGAGAGAGCTGCTGCCACCCCAGCGTTGACCCGTTCCAGTGCTAGCGTGGACAAGCGCAAGGCCCAGCACCCCTTCCTTCTTTCCCTCTCCATCAACCAGCCTCAAGGCCCGACGTGAGCAGCTCCCCCACACACTGGGCTAGATCTCAGATTCGGCCTGATTCATGTTTTTTTCCGCGGAACGATTTGTCTAATTTTCCAGAGATTTACAGTTTTATAGAAAAACCCTCCATGTTCATGCATATAATAACTCTTTAACTGTGCATCGGATTAAAATGATTCAAACATGTAAAATGCTTAGAATTTTGTGTAGATTAATAATATGCCATTTTCATCCATGTTTAAAATGTTTAAAATGCTGTTTGTTTAAATTTGATTAAATGCCATGTTAAAATGATTTATTTCATAACTAAATAACCGTAGCTCGGTTTTAAATAAACTTTATATGTAAACGGGGTGGAAAAATGCCTAGTTTAACATGGTGGACTTTATTTTCCTGATTAACAACAATAAAATATGTTTTAGGGCAGAACAGTACCAAATCTAAAATATGCACATGAGGATTTTCGGGAATTGTTGTTTGTTGTTTCCGGCCTCATTTAAACTTGCCTAAATAGTTAGTTTAATTATGTTTCACCTCTTGCCATGTTTATAACAACCTGTAATATTGTTGTGTTCCTAAATCAGAGAGAACTAAATAATTGATGTGGTGTTACGTCAATATGCAACTCGTTGTGTATTGAGCTCCACTTAACTTGTAGTGTTGTTTGTGCATATTGCCATGCCATGCCTCATTAAACTGGACATGCATCCTACTTGTTTGTGCATCATGCCATGTTTATGCTTGTGCATTTACCATGTTGTTTGTTTCTTTCCGGTGTTGCTTCTTAGTTCCGGTAATGTTGTGATTGTGAGGATTCATTCGACTACTCCCGTTCGTCTTCTTCATGGACTCGTTCTTCTTCCTAGCGGGATTTCAGGCAAGATGACCGTCACCATGGATCTTACTACTATCATTGCTATGATAGTTGCTTCGTTCTATCGCTTTGCTGCGCTACCTATCTCTTGTTGATCCAGCTTCCCAAATTGCCATGTCAGCCTCTAACCTTGTCACCCTTCCTAGCAAACTGTTGCTTGGCTATGTTACCGCTTTGCTCAGCCCTTCTTATAGCGTTGTTAATTGTAGGTGAAGTTGAAGATTGCTCCATGGTGGACAGGATTATGTTGGGATATCACAATATCTCTTATTTAATTAATGCATCTATATACTTGGTAAAGGGTGGAAGGCTCGGCCTTATGCCTGGTGTTTTGTTCCACTCTTGCCACCCTAATTTCTGTCATATCGGTATTATGTTCCCGGAATTTGTGTTCCTTACGCGGTTGGGTGATTTATGGGACCCCCTTGACAGTTCGCTTTGAATAAAACTCCTCCAGCAAGGCCCAACCTTGGTTTTACCATTTGCCTCACCACCACCTATACCCTTCCCTTGGGTCGGCCAACCCGAGGGTCATCTTTATTTTATCCCCCGGGCTAGTGATTCTCTAAGTGCTGGTCCAAACCAGAGCCACTTGCAGCGCCACCTCGGGGAAACTTGAGGTCTGGTTTTAGTTGTACGTAGTGTTCATCCGGTGTTGCCCTGAGAACGAGATATGTGTAGCTCCTATCGGGATGTCGGCGCACCGGGCGGTCTTGCTGGACTTGTTTTACCATTGTTGAAATGTCTTGTAAACCGGGATTCCGAGACTGATCGGGTCTTCCTGGGAGAAGGAATATCCTTCTTGACCGTGAGAGCTTGTGATGGGCTAAATTGGAACACCCCTGCAGGGTATAAACTTTCGAAAGCCGTGCCCGCGGTTATGTGGTAGATGGGAATTTGTTAATGCCCGGTTGTAGATAACTTGACACCAGATCCGAATTAAAATGCATCAACCGCGTGTGTAGCCGTGATGGTCTCTTCTCGGGGGAGTCCGGGAAGTGAACACGGTTTTGGGTTATGGTTGACGTAAGTAGGAGTTCAGGATCACTTCTTGATCATTGCTAGCTTCACGACCGTTCCGTTGCTTCTCTTCTCTCTCTTATTTGCGTATGTTAGCCACCATATCATGCTTAGTCGCTGCTGCAACATCACCACTTTACCCCTTCCTTTCCCTTTAAGCTTTGCTAGTCTTGATACCCATGGTAATGGGATTGCTGAGTCCTCGTGGCTCACAGATTACTACAACAACAGTTGGAGGTACATGTTATGCGATGATCATGACGCGAGAGCGATGTTTGCTCGTTTTGGAGTTCTTCTTCTGCTTCTTCTTTGATCAGGGGATAGGTTCCAGGTCGGCAGCCTGGGCTAGCAAGGTGGATGTCGTTTGAGTTTCTGTTTGTGTTTCATCCGTAGTCGGATGGTGCTCTTATGTGAGATGATGTTGTATTCGTGTGGCATTGTATGTCTCTTGTATGTATCCCCGTCTATTATGTAATGTTGATGTAATGATATCCACCTTGCAAAAGCGTATCAATATGCGGTTCTATCCTTGGTGGGACCTTAGATTCTCTTTAGGATAGTATTGCATATTGGGCGTGACAAGTTGGTATCAGAGCCTCGACCGACCATAGGAGCCCCCTTGATTGTTGGCCGTTGTTGAGTCTAGAAGAAAAGTATTTTGAGTCTTAGGATTATATATATCGGAGAGTAGGATTCTTTTTACTCCTCAGCCCCCTTCATCGCTCTGGTGAGGACTCTCGACGTAGATGTTTTATCGTTCCTCTCCTCAATTTTTCACAATTTTTTTAGGATCACGTGGGTATCTTGGGATCATTCCGATATTCTTGTGACGAGAACATTGTTCTTGGTGCCAGGGGTTGTGGCAGTGTCCCGGGGAGTTGAGCTCCAAGGTGTTGTCGTCACAATTTTATCGTTGCAGTTCTGGAATACCTGAGTTTTGCCGACATTGAAAATCTCTTTTATGCAGTTGTTGGTGAGATAACCTCGACGCCACCCAGTACTGGGGAGTTTGGGAGTATTGCCATAGGTCGTATAACGGATGCTTTTCGAAGGTTGAGGTACACGATTTCCGAAGGTTTCTTGGTTATGTGTTGACGGATGGATACAGCTTGGATGTAGGGATTGTTAGTTTGGGTGAGATATACTGATTCCCATGTATCCCCCACACCAGATTGCATAACCAGAAAATTCCGGGAGTTTATAGGTGGGAATTCAAGTAGCTCCTAGAATATCTTTCCGACAGATGCATGATATGAGATTGGGGTTCGACGTCTAGTGGTCCGCCTATCCACGGTCGTTTTTATAGTGGTCTCGTTGTGTCTTAAAGAGCCCTTGGCTATGCTAGTTTGGGGACACTTCGTATGTCATGTGCACTGCCTTGTACATGATGGTGCTATACGATCGAGCCCGTGTGGGCCCCACCACGAAAACTTCGGACAAAATCTCTATCATATGTTTGTTCCGGCTTATTCTGCAAGCCAAATCCTTTGTTTTGTTTTATTTGTGGTCTTCGAGTTGCTTCAATGTCAAGTGTTGATTCCATACCTTTTCTAAACGGTGTTCTCATATTTCTATGGGAGTACTAATCCTTTTGATCATTGAGATTGTCATGTCAATTCTTTCCAACCGGTGTGCTTCTCTTCAAGTGGATCCGATCATTTCAACATTTGTGAGATCAATTCGATGTTTTCTCAATGGTATCCGTTTCATCCATCCCCAAGTTGCCATGTTTTCCCGCCCTCCCACCCCTTTTCTTCAAGGACTCAGATTTCTTAATCATGTATCCTTTTTATTGATGGGAAGTCTCTCCATTCTTTTTCGTCAATGTTCTTATCCGGTGATTCTCAGGAAGATACTAATGGAGCTTCAAGTTCATTATTCTTTGTCTCTTTTCCTCTCCGGTGGATTTAACTCAAGCTTTCGGTGTTGATCATATCCTTTTCCTCGTTTCAAATGCTATCCCATGCCGGTGCATCTCATAATCATTCACCTCTCTCCATTCGTATCTGGAGTGCTAAGATATCTCAAAAGACTTGTGTTTCCATTCTCAATCCGTTCAAGATATTTAGAGATTATTATCTCATTCAAGTCATTTAATTCAACCAGTGCAATATCTCTTTAAATCATTTCGACGGTGTTTCTTTTGAGTGGGCCCTAACCCATAGGTCTTTCCCAGGATCTTACCTGACTCTTCGAATTATCAAGAGCGCATTTCCAAGTTTGACGTAAGAATGAATTTTCATCAGTCACATGCCTTCTCCAAGGTCATTTTCAAATTCTTTTCATCTTTGGCTCAACCTTTCCTCTTTTAACTCTCCTGGAGTATCTCAACAATCCATGGTGGTTCTCATCATCATGCTCAACATTTGAAGACCGAGGAAGGATTTCTCTTAAATCTTGGTCCATTCTCTTGAATATTCATGGTTCTAGCTTCATGCTATCCTCATAATTGTTTTGATTGTGACAATCCTTTTCTTACCATACGAAGCATTTCATGAGTTGTTTCCATTTCTTTCCTCCGAAGGCCATCATGTCATAATTCTTCATTCTCAGCGTGTAGCTATCGTTCTCCAAATCTTACTGGTGAATCGTTCAAATACCCTCTAATTAGTTCATGATCCCTTCGTTCTCATGTATCTAAATCCCCTCAAGTATCTTCATTCGTTTTCCAATTCTTCCCGGTGAATTGTGCCTTTTCTACTTTCATTTTCAGTTCTTACGGTGGCTCGTTCAAGATTTCACTTCCTTCATTATCATATCATTTCATTCGTTGTTTCCAATTCCACCGGTGGTTCCATCAATACCTTCTCAAGTTTGCGCTATATCTCTCTTAATCCTTTCTACGAGAATAAGTAGTATGCCAAATCCGTTGTTTGTCATCAATTTAAATTGGTGAAGGATACGCATATCGTAATCTTATTATTGTTTCATCCAAGTGATCTAGTTTCTTCTTTCTAGAGTTGTTCATCATGTCATATTTCTCGGTTCAAGATGCTTCATCTTTTCTTTTCCGGAGTTCCAAGTCTTCCGCATTATATCATCGTGAAGCTCCATCTAAATCATCGCAAGGCTTCACCTTGTGTTCTCAACTTCTCTTTCTTTGTTACCATCCTTTGATTTTATTACCGGAGTTCTCACGAAGGCTCAATATGGTGCTTTGTCAAGGATTCTTTTCATTCTTCAATTGTTCTTCAAGATTTCTCTTGAAGTTATGATCCGCCAAGCTATACTCTAAAATTAAACATGGTGCTCAACACATGTTTTCTTTTGAGGCGTTCAAGTATTCTTCTTCTTGCATTTCAAAGTGCAATTCTTTCTACCTTATCTTTTGAGGTGGTGTTATATCATTCTTGACAATTTCCATTCATGTTTCACGATTCACATGTTGTCAAGAATGAGGTATTTTAAATCCAGCAGTCCCTCCATTGGAGTTATCTTGGTAAAGATTTCACCTAAAGCCTTCCCTTAGGAATATTTCTAATTATGGTGCTATCAATGATCCGAGTTTTCTCCTATCCTCTCGGTGAAGAAGTTTTCCATCTCTTTGGTGCTCTCAATCAAATCAATGGTTTCCATTAGTGGCCGGTTGTCACCTCATAGTCTTGAGATGTTTTCCATAAGCCCACAACAAGCTTGTGCTTCTCGTTGTTGATTTTCCAACAACTCCGTTAGATTCTTCTTTGCAAGGATGTTTTCCAAGTTCACTTGTGGCAAAAGTTGTCATTTTCTTCTCTGTCCTTTATCCCAACGATCTACCTTCTATTCTTTCATTACAGAGGCATTGTGATGTTGTGCTCTTCACCCATCACCTCGTTTTGTGAGGATCATGTTCTTTTCTTGCTTATCCATTTAACCGGAGTGTTGTATCATCTCTTCAATATCTTTTCATGTCATCAAGTTTTCTTCTCTTTTCTACCGGAGTGCTGTCCAAATTCTGTCATTCTTGTTCCTTGGTTATCATATTATACCGAGGTGGTCATATTCTTTTCGTTCGTGAAGCTCTTATTTCCATGTCTTTCAACCTTCAAGTTCTCGTAATACTCCTTGTTCCTCTTTTCTACCGGATTGTTTGCAATCTCGTTCATCTCTGTTGTACTCTTTCTTTTAAATTTCTCAACCTCTCAAGGTTCATTCTTTCACTCGTTCGTCAAAGAAGCAACTTAGTTTACCTCTTATTTTCCTCTCCCTTTTCCCTCCGGTGCCATCCTAGATCTCGGGACGAGATCCTCTCATAGTGGTGGAGTGTTGTAACACCCCGGATACAACTTTACATATTCGTAACTCCAACTCTTGCCTTTTCCGGAGATGCGATATGATATTTCCTTCGTGGTTGGGTTTTTGTATTTTGTTTTGCATTTTGTTCATGTCAGGCATTTCATCATGACATCATTCGCATTGCATCGGCACTCGTTGCCGTCATTGTTTTTTTTAAACTTGCATCCGCTCGTAGTTGCCATGTCCCCCCTTGCTTTTGTTGACCGTTATGAGACCAACCAAATTTTGTTTCCCTCTTGCCTGGCTTTCCTAACCTCTCTGCACATCCTGAAACCCCTCGCGTGCGTGTCCTAAACTTCTCCGAACCCGACCCGGGCAGTCATGACTGATGGATCCGGATCATCCCCAAACATCTACAAAACATCTCCGTTTTCTTATTTGGACTTCCTACCTATTTATTTCTCGGATTGTTCGATTATGATCGAAGGGCCCGAGTAGCCCCTAAACTAACCTACCTGCTATATAACCAGACAAAACCCTAAAATCTAGGGAGATGTCCCATCCATCCCGTCTCGGCCGCCGCCACTTTCTTCCTCGGGATCCCTCCCGATCCACCCACACCTACCTCCATCGTTTTCCCCAATGGCCCAACCAGCGCCCCGCCTGTTCAATCCGGAGGAGAGGAGCTCCTCCATGTCCCACCTCGCCTCAGTCCAGCAGCACGACAGCTCCCCAGCGCCCGCAATCCTCCTCCTCGCCCGATCCTGAGCGGGAGAGTACCCCGACGGCTCGTCCCCGCACAGCCCGCGAGGCACCGGCCTCCTCAGCACCACCAGGCCGCTGCCTTGTCATCCCTCCCCTTCCTCTGCCCTGCCTCTACTCGCTCGCTCCCGCGCGAACGGAAGCAGAGCTGCCGAAGCCACCAGGATCCCGTCGCCGGAGATGCCCAGCCAGGTCCTTGTTTGTTCCCCTTCTCCTTCCTTCCCTCTCTGGTTTCCTCTCCCTCTGCTCGACCCTCTGTTCATCCCTATGCTCGTTTCCTTTGGACAAGGGACCTCCTTGGACGAATGCCAAGGCCGCCAAGAGGATCCCGACACTGCCGGTTTGCCTCTGCTCCACCTTCCCCGCCTTCGATCACCATCTCCGACGAGTGCAGACACCGGTGAAGCCCCGCAGGTCGCCGTCTCCGTCCTCCCATCTTCTTTTCCTCCCGCGTTCTCCCATTGTAGGTCTCTTATCTCTGTCTCTCTCCTGTGGTCAAGGAACCCCGCCGCCAGAATGCACGGGAGCCACCTCCTGCCATCGCCCGGTTCCGGCGCCCCTTCGCCCGTCCTCGCCGGATTGAGCAGCCGCGCCGTTGACTGCATTGCCCAGATCCGCCGCCGCGCTGCCGTTCCTCGCCCGCAGTCCTCCCAGCTACTGCCGTCCTGCTTCTTCCCGACGAGAGCCACGCCTCTGCCTCGTTCGGTTTGAGCGAACGAGAGAGCTGCTGCCGCCCCAGCGTTGACCCGTTCCAGTGCTAGCGTGGACAAGCGCAAGGCCCAGCGCCCCTTCCAGCTTTCCCTCTCCATCGACCGGCCTCAAGGCCCGACGTGAGCAGCTCCTCCACGCACTGGGCCAGATCTCAGATTTGGCCCGATTCATGTTTTTTTCCGTGGAACGATTTGTCTAATTTTCCAGAGATTTACAGTTTTACAGAGAAACCCTCCATGTTCATGCATATAATAACTCTTTAACCGTGCATCAGATTAAAATGATTCAAACATGTAAAATGCTTAGAATTTTGTGTAGATTAATAATATACCATTTTCATCCATGTTTAAAATGTTTAAAATGCTGTTTGTTTAAATTTGATTAAATGCCATGTTAAAATGATTTATTTCATAACTAAATAATCGTAGCTCGGTTTTAAATAAACTTTATATGTAAACGGGGTGGAAAAATGCCTAGTTTAACATGGTGGACTTTATTTTCCTGATTAACAACAATAAAATATGTTTTAGGGAAGAACAGTACCAAATCTAAAATATGCACATGAGGATTTTCCGGAATTGTTGTTTGTTGTTTCCGGCCTCATTTAAACTTGCCTAAATAGTTAGTTTAATTATGTTTCACCTCTTGCCATGTTTATAGCAACATGTAATATTGTTGTGTTCCTAAATGAGAGAGAACTAAATAATTGATGTGGTGTTTCGTCAATATGCAACTCGCTGCATATTGAGCTCCACTTAACTTGTAGTGTTGTTTGTGCATATTGCCATGCCATGCCTCATTAAACCGGACATGCATCCTACTTGTTTGTGCATCATGCCATGTTTATGCTTGTGCATTTACCATGTTGTTTGTTTCTTTCCGGTGTTGCTTCTTAGTTCCGGTGCGATTGTGAGTATTCATTTGACTACTCTTGTTCGTCTTCTTCATGGACTCGTTCTTCTTCCTAGCGGGATTTCAGGCAAGATGACCGTCACCCTGGATCTCACTACTATCATTGCTATGCTAGTTGCTTCATTCTATCGCTTTGCCGTGCTACCTATCTCTTGTTGATCCAGCCTCCCAAATTGCCATGTCAGCCTCTAACCTTGTCACCCTTCCTAGCAAACCGTTGCTTGGCTATGTTACCGCTTTGCTCAGCCCCTCTTATAGCGTTGTTAGTTGCAGGTGAAGTTGAAGATTGCTTCATGATGGACATGATTATGTTGGGATATCACAATATCTCTTATTTAATTAATGCAGCTATATACTTGGTAAAGGGTGGAAGGCTCGGCCTTATGCCTGGTGTTTTGTTCCACTCTTGCCGCCCTAGTTTCTGTCATATCGGAATTATGTTCCTGGATTTTGTGTTCCTTACGCGGTTGGGTGATTTATGGGACCCCCTTGACAGTTCGCTTTGAATAAAACTCCTCCAGCAAGGCCCAACCTTGGTTTTACCATTTGCCTCACCACCACATATACCCTTCCCTTGGGTCGGCCAACCCGAGGGTCATCTTTATTTTAGCCCCCCCGGGCCAGTGCTTCTCTAAGTGCTGTCCGAACCAGAGCCACTTGCAGCGCCACCTCGGGGAAACTTGAGGTCTGGTTTTAGTTTTATGTAGTGTTCATCCGGTGTTGCCCTGAGAACGAGATATGTGCAGCTCCTATCGGGATGTCGGCGCATCGGGCGGTCTTGCTGGACTTGTTTTACCATTGTTGAAATGTCTTGTAAACCGGGATTCCAAGACTGATCGGGTCTTCCTGGGAGAAGGAATATCCTTCTTGACCGTGAGAGCTTGTGATGGGCTAAGTTGGAACACCCCTGCAGGGTATAAACTTTCGAAAGCCGTGCCCGCGGTTATGTGGCAGATGGGAATTTGTTAATATCCGGTTGTAGATAACTTGACACCAGATCCGAATTAAAACGCATCAACCGCGTGTGTAGCCATGATGGTCTCTTCTCGGGGGAGTCCGGGAAGTGAACACGGTTTTGGGTTATGGTTGACGTAAGTAGGAGTTCAGGATCACTTCTTGATCATTGCTAGCTTCACGACCATTCCGTTGCTTCTCTTCTCGCTCTTATTTGCGTATGTTAGCCACCATATCATGCTTAGTCGCTGCTGCAACCTCACCACTTTACCCCTTCCTTTCCCATTAAGCTTTGCTAGTCTTGATACCCATGGTAATGGGATTGCTGAGTCCTCGTGGCTCACAGATTACTACAACAACAGTTGCAGGTACAGGTTATGCGATGATCATGACGCGAGAGCGATGTTTGCTCGTTTTGGAGTTCTTCTTCTGCTTCTTCTTTGATCAGGGGATAGGTTCCAGGTCGGTAGCCTGGGCTAGCAGGGTGGATGTCGTTTGAGTTTCTGTTTGTGTTTCATCCGTAGTCGGATGGTGCTCTTATGTGAGATGATGTTGTATTCGTGTGGCATTATATGTCTCTTGTATGTATCCCCGTCTATTATGTAATGTTGATGTGATGATATCCACCTTGCAAAAGCGTATCAATATGCGGTTATATCCTTGGTGGGACCTTCGAGTCTCTTTAGGATAGTATCGCATATTGGGCGTGACAGAAGGACTACGTCAAAGCAGGAAAGAAGACTCCAGAATTCAAGGGAACACTGGAGAAACAAAGAGAACACTGGGACGATTTCGTGAAATTCAAGGAATCAGGATAATCTAAGGAACGGTCCAGAAAAAACAAGGCCAATGCCGCCAAAAAGGAGCAATTCCATAGGCTGGGGCCAGGTGGCTACGTGGTGGCAATGCCTAAGTGGGATAAGTCTGAGCAAGAGATGGTGGATGCAGGGGTCACTCCAGTTACTAGGAACTGCCCCCAAGGTGCAGAAGTTGGTTCTATGCGCATGGGGGGCGTTGGACCCGAAGACAGGCTTGGTTTCGAAGAAGGCAAGTCTTAAAGGAGCCGATGAAAAGTTAGTTGAAGCAATAGAAGAAGCTCGAACGGGGGTGTTCACGCCCAACAGAGAGAACGACGAGCTTACGCGCGCCCTGGGAAATCATGAACACCCAGGAAGAACACGAGGCAAGGGCGTTATTCCGTGGTATGAGGGCTTTTCTGAGTGGAACACCGACTATAGAAGCCGTGCGAGAAGGAAGATGGAGGAGGAGAAGAAGAAGAAGCTGGAGGACGAGCAGAGGAAGCAGGAAGCAGAATGGCTTCAAGGCCTAGAATCAGCGCACGCGGACTTGGCACTCAAATTCCAGAGGCAGCAGGAGCAAATCGACTCGCTTAGCCAGGAAAGGGGGTCTTAGTAGCGGTCGCAGCTAGCGCAAGATCCAGCATTGGATAGCATTGTCCCATCCATGCCAAGAAGCAGCATGGGTTCTGCCCCGGGCGACGCACTGCTGGATAGATACCCTGTGGATGACATCAAGGAGAACACTAACTGTGAGCTACACTTCAAAGTAAAGAACATATCCATGAAGGCGGCGGACGCCGTTGCTTATACAAATCCCCTCGAAGCAACCTACCATTGCGAAACGATTCCAGCCGGCTATGCTTGTGTCGTGGTTGATGAGGTGGTGGACCATTATTCAGGGCTATAGCTTGACATTCCTGGAGGTGACGAGGAGCACACACTAGGAGAGGCCATACATCATATCATCCTATGGAGAAAGGATTGCATCATCTTTCCAAGGCCACCGACACCACGTAAGCTAGAGCTTGAAATTCTAGGAGGTGATGAGGAGCAGACGATTCACGCTCCTCCAACGCATGAGGCCACTCCTCCTGCTTCAACTCAGCCAATGCGTGAGACCACTCCTCCTGGTTCAACTCAGCCATTGCATGAGGCCATTCCTCCTGCTTCAACTCAGCCAACGCGTGAGGCCACTCCTCCTCCTTTAACTCAGCCAATGCGTGAGGCCACTCCTCCTCCTCCAAGTCCACCAACGTGTGCCACTCCTCCTCCAAGTCTTCCACCGCGTCAGCCATCTCCACTGCCTCAGCAATCGCGAAAGAGAGCCGCCGTAGCTATGGTGCGTAGTGCTACAAGTCGAGGTAGTACAAGAGGTACAAGCGGAGGCAAGCGATTTCAATATGGTCCAAAAAGCCTTCTTCCGTAGAGGCCTTATGACATGACCAAGGAGCAAAATGATGCCATAGTGAAGTCCCAAGTGGAGGCCCATTTTGCACCAAAACCGGCACCGCCGCCAAGGGAGAAAGTGCCCGAGGATAAGATTGACCACTTTATTCATATGGCGCGACCACCAGCTCCCAAGCCTGTTGACTCAGACTATGAACGCCAAATCCGGAAGGCACATTGAGCAAAACAATAGGGGTCGAGCTCGAGGTCGAGCCAAGCAGCTGGCCAAAAATGCGAGAAAACCGTTCCCTAGCTAGGAGAACAGGTGGCGCAATCGACCCCCCTGCTTGTTGTACCAACACATGAGAGTACCGGCGCTGGTCAGCTGGTAATAACTGAGGAGCATAGACGGAACGCTGAAGTGCTCGGCATCACTGTTGGACAACTCCTCGAGATTGAGCCCATGCCTAAGCTTAAAGAGGATGAGATAAAATGGAAATATGCCAACGGCCAACCTTTGGTAAGGCCTGAGGAGGTCAAGAGCCTCCCAACGAGAATGTATCAATTGCATGATTGGTACATGAAAATTACCAAGAGTAGCAATCGAGAGGGCCTCATGGTGAAAGTCAAGGAAGAGTATTACTTCCATAAGCTAGCTCTGTCTATTGAGTATTCAGAACTATTTCAGTTATTCCATCAAGACGCACTCGACTAATCCATCGCCAGTTTGTATTGTCTATAAGTGATTTCTTTCTGTAATTCAAGTCTCAAGCTAGATGTACTGCTCATTGATCGATCATTATTACCTGTAATTATCCTCACTATATTCTTTTTTGTGGTATATTATGCAGGATGAAGATGTATGAAATGAAAAAAGTTGGACACTATGGCATTGGGTTCATTGACCCAAATACCATTAATGAAGAAACATGGGGATATGCATGCTATCAAACAGAGGTAGAGAAAAACATGCTAGAGTTCTTGAAGCGCCTCAATACCAATGAACATATACTACTTCCTTACAACTACACGTGAGTCACACTGTCTTGTACTTCAAATTCTATTTTTACTTACTAGCTAGCTAGATATTAATAATTAAGTGTATAGGGTTTAGGGTAGTTGATGAGTGTTATGCACATGCCCGCTTAATTAAGACATGCAAACGTGTGTGCATGTAGTTACCATTGGATCTTGTCAATCATTAAAGTTGACGAAGGAACAGTTGAAGTACTAGACTCACTACTTAAAGAGAAGAGAGAGTACACAACCGTGAAGAGGATAGTCGACAAGTAATTTCAATCATTATTAACTATATGTCGGCCTCTTTAGTTCATCATTTCCTGATATCAACTATTCAATAACTCGTTTATTCATTTTCTTTGCCGGCGGGCAGGGCTTGAGCAAAGTTTAGAAACTCGAAAGAGGTTCCAGGCGAATGGAGAGAAAGGCTGCATTGGTTTCGACCCAAGGTATAATTAATTAAGTACTACTATCTTACCATGCATCTCTTTAATTCTAGTTTCAATACCATTAATTATCATGCTTGATTAATTATTGTCTGATTAAATTCTATTCTCGTAAAGGCCCTGAAGCAGGCGCAGGGGAGAGATCATTGTGCATACTGCGTTTTCGAGAACATTCGCATGATGACGTCCGAAAGGACCAAAACTGAGAGACAGCTATGGGTACGCGCGTTTGAAAGAACACTATTGACAATTTTTACGTCATTATCGATATCTAGTCACATAACTAATACACATGCATATTGATCTCCTTCTTAACAGTTTGAATCGGTGCGGGAGACGCTCCTACTAGTGGAGCGCATACGAGCACTTCAAGAGAAAATAGCGGGATTTTTACTTGACGAGGTCATAGATCCCAAAGGGAAATTCTACTACCCGCTACCGCCCCAATGAACTACTCCCAATTTTCATCATGCTCCGAAGGCACCAAGAAAAATGCGAGTGACTCTGAACTACATGTAGGAAAAACTGTATATATATATATGCATGTGTATGTGTTAATTCATGTGCGGTTGTGAGACATTCGATGATATATATATATATATATATATATATATATATATATATATAATCGGTTCTAAGAGAAATTCTATTTATATATATGCATAACGTGTACAATATGTAGTATCGTAAAATACCAGCAAACGAAAAAGAATTAAATGGAAAACAAAAAATTAAAGGAAAAATAAATAATAAAACCAAAACCCCCCAAACTTTTTAGTACCGGTTGGTAACACCAACCGGTACTAAAGCTCTCCCCACACCCGGCCCTGGCTCATGCCACGTGGTGGCCCTTT
>NC_041393.1:55065710-55126005 GCF_002162155.2 Triticum dicoccoides | reverse complement strand
GAGGAGGAGGAGGGAGGGGGCGGGCGGATAAGGAGGAGGGAGGGGCGGTGGGAGGAGGGCGGTCGGAGGAGGAGGGAGTACCTCGGCGAGGAGCAGCGCGGTGACGGTGGGTGACGGGTTCGGCGTGGGCGAGAGCGAGTGAGAGGGAGAGAGTGAGTGAGAGGGTACCGGTGCAGTGAACCGCTCTAGGATAAGGTAAGTAAGTAGTAGCGCGTTTCAGAGAAATGCTCTACTGCTAAGGGATGTAGCAGTAGCGCTGGTCAGGCATACGCGCTACTTCTAAGTGGGGCTAGCCATCTGCACCAGTACAAGTATAGCAGCAACGTTCTTTAGCAGAACGTGCTACTGCTAAAGTAGTAGCAATAGCGCGGTTTATTTAAACTCGCTACTACTAAGTAACAATAGCGCCCTGTTTTGTCCAGCGCTACTGCTAAGATGTTGTGTATAAGGTTTTCCCTAGTAGTGAAAGTTGTGTGTTTTACAAATGTGCTCCCAGTGAATTAAGAATAAATAAAAATATTGGGCGAAGAAACTACCAGAGGGGACCCACCAGGCAGCCACAAGCCTGGGGGGCACGCCCTACCCCCTAGGGTGTGCCCTCAGGGCTTGTGGGCTCCCTAGCAGGTCTCCGGTGCCCATCTTCTGCTATATGGAGTCTTTTGACCTGGAAAAAATGATAAGGAAGCTTTCGGGACGAAGCGCCGCTGTCTCGAGGCGGAACCTGGGCAGAGGCAATCTTGGGCTCCGGCGGAGCTATTCTGCCTGGGAAACTTCCCTCCGGGAGGGGGAAACTGAAGCCATCGTCATCACCAACGATCCCCTCATTGAGAGGGTTCAATCTCCATCAACATATTCACCAGCACCATCTCCTCTCAAACCCTAGTTCATCTCTTATATTCAATCTTTGTCCCAAAACCTCAGATTGGTACCTGTGGGTTGCTAGTAGTGTTGATTACTCCTTGTAGTTGATGCTAGTTGGTTTATTCGGTGGAAGATCATATGTTCAGATCCTTAATGATATTCAATACCCCTCTGATCTTGAACATGAACATGAACATGCTTTGTTAGTAGTTACATTTGTTCCTGAGGGCATGGGAGAAGTCTTGTTATAAGTAATCATGTGAATTTGGTATTCGTTCGATATTTTGATGAGATGTATGTTGTCTTTCCTCTAGTGGTGTTATGTGAATGTCGACTACATGACACTTCACCATGATTTGGGCCTATGGGAAGGCATTGGGAAGTAATAAGTAGATGATGGGTTGCTAGAGTGATAGAAGCTTAAACCCTAGTTTATGCGTTGCTTCGTAAGGGACTGATTTGGATCCACATGTTTCATGCTATGGTTAGATTTATCTTAATTCTTCTTTCGTAGTTGTGGATGCTTGCGAGAGGGTTAATCATAAGTGGGAGGCTTGTCCAAGTAAGGACAACACCCAAGCACCGGTCCACCCACATATCAAATTATCAAAGTAACGAATGCGAATCATATGAGCATTATGAAAACTAACTTGATGGTAATTCCCATGTGTCCTCAGGAGCGCTTTGATTTATATAAGAGTTCATCCAGGCTTATCCTTTGCTACAAAAAGGATTGGGCCACCTTTCTGCACCTTTGTTACACTTTTTACTTGTTACCTGTTACGAATTAGCTTATCACAAAACTATCTGTTATCGATAATTTCAGTGCATGTAGACAATACCTTGCTGAAAACTGTTGTCATTTTTCCTTCTGCTCCTTGTTGGGTTTGACACTCTTACTTATCGAAAGGACTAGGATAGATCCCCTATACTTGTGGGTCATCAAGAATCTTTTCTGGTGTCGTTGCCAGGGAGTGAAGCGCCTTTGGTGAGTGGAATTTGGTAAGGAAAAATTTATATTATGTGCTGAATTTTTTTGTCACTTGTCACTATGGAAAATAATCCTTTGAGGGGCTTGTTCGAGGTATCTTCACCCCGGCCAGAAGAACAAAGAGTTGCTCCTCAACCTACTGAACCTACTGAAAATATTTATTATAAAATTCCTTCGGGTATGATAGAGAAATTGCTAGCTCATCCTTATGCAGGAGATGGAACACTACATCCTGTTATGCATCTAATCTATGTGGATGAAGTTTGTGGATTATTTAAGCTTGCAGGTTCACCCGAGGATGAATTCAAGAGGAAGGTATTCCCTTTATCTTTGAGGGGAAAGGCCGTGACATGGTATAGGCTATGTGATGATATTGGAGCTTGGAATTACAACTGATTGAAATTGGAATTTCATCAGAAGTTTTATCCTATGCATCTGGTTCATCATGATCGGAATTATATATATAATTTCTAGCCTCGTGAAGGATAAAGTATCGCTCAAGCTTGGGGGAGGCTTAAGTTAATGTTATATTCATGCCCTAATCATGAGTTCTCAAGAGAAACTATTATTCAGGACTTTTATGCTTGTCTTTCTCGTAATGATCAATCCATGCTCGATACTTCTTATACTAGTTCTTTTATGAAGAAACCTATTGAATTCAAATGGGATCTCTTGGAAAGAATTAAACGTAACTCTGAAGATTGGAAGCTCGACGAAGGTAAGGAGTCAGGTATAAACATTGAGTTTGATTGTGTTAAATCTTTATGGATACCGATGTCTTTCGTGAATTTAGCACTAAATATGGGCTTGACTCTGAGATAGTAGCTTCTTTCTGTGAATATTTTGCTACTCATGTTGATCTCCCTAAGGAGAAGTGGTTTAAATATTATCCTCCCATTGAAGTAAAAGTAATAGAACCTTTTAAGGCTAAAGAAGGAACTATTACATATAATGTTGATCCAGTTATTCATACTGCTTATATTGAGAGACCACCTTTTTCAGTTAGGATAAGAAAACACGCTAAAGCTTCTTATGTAGTCTGTAAGAGTTATACTAGAACACCTACACCCCCTGAACAAATTAAAGTTGAACCTAGTATTGCTTTGGTTAAAGATCTCTTAGTTGATAATATTGATGGGCATGTTATTTATTTCTGTGATGAAGCTGCTAGGATTGCCAAACCCGATGATAAAGATAAACATGGACCTATTGTTGGCATGCCTGTTGTCTCTGTTAAGATAGGAGATCATTGTTATCCTGGCTTATGTGATTTGGGTGCTAGTGTGAGTGCAATTCCCTTTACTCTTTACCAAGAAATTATGAATGATATGGCACCTACTGAAATAGAAGATATTGATGTTACTATTAAGCTTGCTAATAGAGATACTATCTCACCAATTGGGATTGCTAGAGGTGTTGAAGTCTTGTGTGGGAAAATAAAATACCCTACTGATTTCCTAGTTCTTGGTTCCCCACAAGATGATTTTTGTCCCATTATATTTGGTAGACCTTTCTTGAACACTGTTAATGATAAGATAGATTGTGAGAAAGAAATTGTCAGTGTTAGTTTCGGGGATGTGTCACATGAGTTTAACTTCTCCAAATTTCATAGAAAACCCCATGATAAAGAATTGCCTAATAAAGATTAAACTATTGGTGTTGCCTATATTGCCATGCCTCCTACTAATCCTTTAGAACAATATTTGTTAAACCATGAAAATGATATGTTCATGAATGAAAGAAAGGAATTAGACGAGATTTTCTTTAAACAAATGCCCGTTTTAAAACATAATTTGCCTGTTGAGACTCTTGGAGATCCTCTCCCACCCAAGAGTGATCCTGTGTTCGATCTTAAACAATTCCCTGATACTTTGAAATATGCTCTTGATGAGAAGAATATATGTCTTGTTATTATTAGTGCTAACCTTTCAGAGCATGAAGAAAAGAAATTATTGAAAACTATGAGGAAGCATTGTGCCGCTATTGGATATACTCTGGATGATCTTAAGGGCATTAGTCCCTCTATGTCAGCACAAAATTAATCTGGAATCTGATGCTAAACCAGTTGTTGATCACCAGCGATGGTTGAATCCTAAAATGAAGGAAGTGTTAAGAAATGAAATATTAAAGCTTCTGGAAGCAGGTATAATCTATCCTATTGCTAATAGTAGATGGGTAAGTCCTGTTCATTGTGTCCCTAAAAAGGGAGGTATTACTGTTGTTCCTAATGATAAGAACAGATTCCGCAGAGAATTGTTACAGGTTATAGAATGATAATTGATTTTAGAAAATTAAATAAAGCTAATAGGAAAGATCATTACCCTCTACCTTTTATTAATCAAATGCTAGAAAGACTACCAAAACATACACATTTCTACTTTCTAGATGGTTACTTTGGTTTTTCCCAAATACCTGTGTCACAAGAGGATCAAGAAAAAACTACTTTTACATGCACTTTTGGTACCTTTACTTATAGATGTATTCCTTTTGGTTTGTGCAATGCACCTGCTACATTTCAAAGATGTATGACTGCTATATTCTCTGACTTTTGTGAAAAGATTGTGGAGGTTTTCATGGATGAGATCTCCATTTATGGAACTTCTTTTCATGATTGCTTAAGCAACCTTGATTGAGTTTTGCAGAGATGTGAAGAAACTAATCTTGTCTTGAATTGGGAGAAGTTACACTTTATGGTTAATGAAGGTATTGTCTTGGGGCATAAAATATCCGAAAGAGGTATTGAAGTTGATAAAGCTAAGGTAGATGCTATTGAAAAAATGTCGTGTCCTAAAGATATCAAATGTATAAGAAGTTTCCTTGGTCATGCTGGTTCTATAGGAGATTTATTAAAGACTTTTCTAAAATTTCTAGGCCTCTCACCAATCTTTTGAAAAAATATGTTCTATTTTTTATGATGATTGTGTAGAAGCATTTGAAATACATAAGAAAGCCTTAACCTCTGCACCTATTGTTAAACCACCTGATTGGAACCTACCCTTTGAAATTCTGTGTGATGCTAGTGGTTATGTTGTTGGTGTTGTTCTAGGAAAAAGAGTTGATAAGAAATTAAATGTTATCCATTATGCTAGCAAAACACTAGACGATGCTCAAAGAAATTATGCCACTACTGAAAAAGAATTTTTAGCAGTTGTATTTTCTTGTGACAAGTTCAGATCTTATATTGTTGATTCTAAAGTAACTATTCACACTGATCATGCTGCTATTAAATATCTTATGGAAAAGAAAGATGCTAAACCTAGACTCATTAGGTGGGTTCTCTTACTACAAGAATTTGATTTACATATTATTGATAGAAAGGGAGCTGAGAAGCCCGCAGCAGACAACTTGTCTAGGTTTGAAATATTCATGATGACCCACTACCTATTGATGATTGCTTTCCTGATTAACAACTAGTTGTCATAAATGCTTCTCGTAGTACTCCATGGTACACTGATTATGCTAATTACATTGTTGCTAAGTTTATACCACCTAGTTTCACATACCAACAGAAGAAAAAGTTTTTCTATGATTAAAGACATTACTTCTGGGATGACTCACACCTTTATAAAGAAGGAGTAGATGGTGTTATTAGACATTGTATACCTGAGCATCAACAGGAACAGATCCTACACATGTGTCACTCCGAGGCCTACGAAGGACACCATGCTGGAGATAGAAATACACACAAGGTATTAAAATCTGGTTTTTATTGGTCTACTCTTTTCAAAGATGCTCATAAGTTTGTCTTGTCTTGTGATGAATGTCAAAGAATTGATAACATTGGTAGACGTCAGGAAATGCCTATGAATTATTCTCTTGTTATTGAACCATTTGATGTTTGGGGCTTTGATTATATGGGACCTTTTCCTTCCTCCAATGGGTATACTCATATTTTGGTTGTTGTTGATTATGTTACTAAGTGGGTAGAAGCTATTCCAACTAGTAGTGCTGATCACAACACTTCCATTAAAATGCTTAAAGAAGTTATTTTCCCGAGGTTTGGAGTCCCTAGATATTTAATGATCGATGGTGGTTCACACATCATTCATGGTGCTTTCCGTAAGTTGCTTGCTAAGTATGATGTTAACCATAGAATTGCATCTCCCTATCATCCCCAGTCTAGTGTTCAAGTGGAATTAAGTAATCGAGAAATAAAATTAATGTTGCAAAAGACTGTTAATAGATCTAGAAATAATTGGTCTAAGAAACTTGATGATGCACTATGGGCTTATAGAACTGCTTATAAGAATCCTATCGGTATGTCTCCTTATAAAATGGTTTATGGAAAAGCATGTCACTTACCTCTTGAACAAGAACATAAAGCTTATTGGGCAATTAAAGAGTTCAACTATGATTTCAAACTTGCCGGTGAGAAGAGGTTATTTGACATTAGCTCACTTGATAAATGGAGAACCGAAGCCTATGAGAATGCCAAATTGTTTAAAGAAAAGGTTAAAAGATGGCATGACAAAAGGATACAAAAGCCTGAATTTAATGTAGGTGACATTGCTATACAATTCTCATTTAAGATTTTTTTTGCAGGGAAACTTCTCTCTAAATGGGAAGGAACTTACATTGTCGAGGAAGTTTATCGTTCCGCTGCCATCAAGATCAACAACGCTAAGGGTAATAACCCGAAGGTGGTAAACATGCAAAGAATCAAACATTATATCTCAGGTATTCCCATAAATGTTGAAACCAATATTATGGATACCATAACACCGGAGGAGTACATAAGGGAAACCTACCAGAACACGACAGAACCCTGAAAAGGAATAGGTATGTAATACAGTAAGTAAACCGACTCCAAAATTTTCCCAAAGGCAATTTTACTCTTTTTGGAATATTTTAAAAATTAGAAAAATAAAAATTAGTTCGATAGTGCACGAGGAGACGACAAGCCATGGGTGATGTCTACTACACAACCTTATTCTTGTAGACGTTGTTGGGCCTGCAAGTGCAGAGGTTTGTAGGACAGTAGCAAATTTCCCTCAAGTGGATGACCTAAGGTTTATCAATCCATGGGAGGCATAGGATGAAGATGGTCTCTCTCAAGCAACTCTGCAACCAAATAACAAAGAGTCTCTTGTGTCCCCAACACACCCAATACAATGTTAAATTGTATAGGTGCACTAGTTCGGTGAAGAGATGGTGATACAAGTGCAATATGGATGGTAGATATAGGTTTTTGTAATATGAAAATATAAAAACATCAAGGTAACTAATGATAAGAGTGAGCACAAACGGTATTGCAATGCTAGGAAACAAGGCATAGGGTTCATACATTCACTAGTGCAAGTTCTCTCAACAATAATAACATAGATAGATCATATAACAATCTGAAAGTGCAACTATCCCTAGGTGGTTTTGGTAATTCATAACAACATATAGCTCATTGAGCTAATGCTATTCCAAGACAAATATTTCAGGAAAGCTCAATGAATGGCATGGCATGGATGATGAAAGTGGATCCCTCAAAATATCAAGGACAAAGGATTGGCTCAAGCTCAAAAGCTCAAGACTCTACATTTTATATTTCAGTGATCCAAGATCACATTGAGTCCATAGGAAAAGCCAATACTATCAAGGAGGGATGAGGTGTTGCTTAATGAGCCTCTTGCTTCATGTGCTTAGTGATATGCTCCAAATACCCTCAACTACTTTCCCACATCCACATATGACCTAAACCTAAAGCCAAAATCGGTCACACCGATTCTTTCTATCCGGCGCCACCGAGTTCAAATGTCATAGCCACTGCCACAAACCCTAGGCAAATCGGTCTCACCGATAGGGATCTCGGTCTCACCGAGATGGGATTGTAATCTCTCTGTTTCCCTTCGTAACGCTTCGGTCTAACCGGAGTGAGCGATCGGTCCCACCGAGATTGCAATGTAAACTGTCTGTTTCCCTTTTGTAACATTTTGGTCTCACCGAAAAGAGCAAATCGGTCCCACCGAGTTTACCTGACCAACTCTCTGGTTAGCTAATTACCAAAATCGGTCTCACCAAGTTTGTGTAATCGGTCTCACAGAGATTACATTATGCCCTAACCCTAACCATATCGGTCCTACCGAGTTGCATTTCGGTCCCACCGAAAATCCTAACGGTCACTAGGTTTACTAAATCGGTCTGACCGAGTTTGTTGATTTGGTCCCGCCGAGATTGGTAAATTGTGTGTAACGGTTAGATTTTGTGTGGAGGGTATATATACCCCTCCACCTCCTCTTCATTCGTGGAGAGAGCCATCAGAACAAACCTACACTTCCAACTTACCAGTTCTGAGAGAGAACCACCTACTCATGTGTTGAGGCCAAGATATTCCATTCCTACCATATGAATCTTGATCTCTAGCCTTCCCCAAGTTGCTTACCACTCAAATCTTCTTTCCACCAGATCCAAATCCTATGAGAGAGAGTTGAGTGTTGGGGAGACTATCATTTGAAGCACAAGAGCAAGGAGTTCATCATCAATGCACCATTTGTTACTTCTTGGAGAGTGGTGTCTCCTAGATTGGCTAGGTGTCACTTGGAAGCCTCCGAAAAGATTGTGGAGTTGAACCAAGGAGTTTGTAAGGGCAAGGAGATTGCCTACTTCGTGAAGATCTACCGCTAGTGAGGCAAGTCCTTCATGGGCGACAGCCATGGTGGGATAGACAAGGTTGCTTCTTCGTGGACCCTTGTTGGGTGGAGCCCTCCGTGGACTCGCGCAACCGTTACCCTTCGTGGGGTTGAAGTCTCCATCAATGTGGATGTATGATAGCACCACCTATCGGAACCACGCCAAAAACATCCGTGTCTCCAACTGCGTTTGAATCCTCCAGACCCTTCCCTTTACTTTCTTGCAAGTTGCATGCTTTAATTTCCGCTGCCTATATACTCTTTGCATGCTTGCTTGATTTGTGTGATGATTGCTTGACTTGTCCAAAAATTGCTAAAATCTGCCAAACTCTAAAATTGGGAAAAGGTTAAGTTTTAATTGGTCAAGTAGTCTAATCACCCCCCCTCTAGACATACTTCAAGGTCCTACAAGTGGTATCAGAGCTTTGGTCTCCATTTGCTTTGATTTCCATAGCTTTTGGTGGTCATAGCCTTGGTTTCACAACCTAGGAGAGTATGGCATCTAGCGAGGGAAATTATCACCGTAGAGGTCCTTACTTTGATGGAACTAATTTTGCTAGTTGGAAGCATAAGATGAAAATGCATATTCTTGGACATAACCCCGCCATTTGGGCTATTATTTGTATTGGCTTGCAAGGTGAATTCTTTGATGGGAGAGAGCCGAACCATGAAGCTAATGCAGAAGAATTGAAGATGCTGCAATACAATGCTCAAGCTTGTGATATCATCTTCAACGGATTGTGCCCCGAAGAATTCAACAAAATCAGCCGTCTTGAGAATGCAAAGGAAATTTGGGATACTTTGGTTGATATGCATGAAGGTACTGACTCCGTCAAGGAATCCAAGTTGGATGTGCTCCAAAGTCAGCTTGACAAGTTCAAAATGAAGGATGGTGAAGGTGTCGCTGAAATGTACTCTAGGCTTGCTCTTATCACAAATGAGATTGCCGGCTTAGGGAGTGAAGAGATGACCGACAGATTCATCATCAAGAAGATCCTAAGAGCATTGGATGGAAAATATGATACCGTGTGCACATTAATTCAAATGATGCCCAATTACAAGAATCTCAAGCCAACGGAGGTCATTGGCAGAATTGTTGCTCATGAGATGTCACTCAAGGATAAGGAGGAACTTCACAACAAGTCAAGTTGTGCTTACAAAGCCTCATGTGAGTCCCCCACATCTTCAAGTGAGAAACAAACCTTCAATGAAGAATTGAGCTTAATGGTGAAGAATTTCAACAAATTCTACAAGAGTAGAAGCAAAGAAAGAAGCTCTAAGTCAAGGTCCTACAATGACAAGAGATCTTCCAGTCGAGAGCGCAACTGCTACAATTGTGGGAGACCCGGACACTATTCCAATGAGTGTACGACACCGTACAAAAGAAGAGAAGATTCTCCAAAGAGAATAAGTAGAAGAGAAGAATCACCGCCAAGAGAGAGAAGGAGTAGAGATGATCGGTATGAACGAAGACCCTCACGAAGAAGCAAAGATTCGGAAAGGAAGGAGAAGTCATCAAAGAGCTACACAAAACGAAGACATCAAGCTCATGTTGGTGAATGGGTATCCGGTTCCGACTCTGAACATCACTCCGAGAGAAGCTATCACTCCGACTCTGAACATACTCAAGATGAAGGTGTTGCCGGTCTAGCACTTGTGTCAACCAACTCCTATGACATATTTGACTCACCAAATGAAGGAATTGGAAGATGCTTCATGGCTAAAGGCCCTAAGGTAATTCATCCCAAGTATGTTGATTTCAATAGTGATGAAGATGACTTGCTAGGTGATGATGATTTACATGTTGACAACTCTAGTGATGAATACTATGATGAAACGTCAATTAATCATGCTAAAAAAGATAAAACGAATGACAATGATAAGGAGAAGGTTGAGCTTCTAACTAAAGAACTAAACACTCTTAAGTTAGCTCATGAAACTATCTTCGAAAATCATCGAGAACTTTTAAGGGCTCATGAGAAGTTACGCTTTGAAAAGCTCAATCTTGAGCAAGAGCATGAGTTCTTAAAGGCAATCAATGATGATCTTTGCAAGAAAAGTTCTTCTTATATTGCCAAGCGTTTACTCTTATCTACTTACATGCCTCAAGTCAAGTCTAGTAACAAGAACAAGAAAGATTCTTCCTCTAGTAGTAACAATGATTATGCTAAATCCAATATTGTTGCTTCTAGTAATTCTCTTGATCCCACTAATGATACTCTTAGCCAAGTTACACTTGAGCAAGAAAATAGCTTATTGAAGGGAATTATAGAGAAAGGTGTATACAAGAGCCTTGCCGGGAGTAAGCAATTCGAGGAAATTGTACGCAAGCAAGGAAGGCACCGGAAGAATCAAGGTGTTGGTTTTGAACGAAAGTTCAATGCCAATGGAGTTGAGTGGGAAGAAGATCAATACCCCAAGATGAAGTTTGTTCCTCAACAAGAGAAGTATGATCCTACTTCCTTCAAGGGGACACAAGCACAAATGATCTTCCACCACAAGACCACAAGAACAAAGGCAAGGACAAGCTTCAAGAGGAGATTGATACATTTGAATAAGCACCTAAGGCCTTGGTCAAGTGGGTTCCCAAGACTACGTCAAGTTCTACTTCATTAAGCGCAACTACTACACCAAGGATTCCCATCAAGATGATGTGGATCCCGAAGAAGAAGAACTAGAGAGTTCTTGAGGGTGACTCCGCCAACATTCTTCACTCATACCATTATGGCAAGGACAAGTGCAATCAACTTCCACATCTTGCACTAGTTCAAGGAGTCACAAACCCTCATGTTGGTAAGGCAAGGGACAAGGTAACCTAATGTTTTCATGGACATCATATTATGTGTGCATCACTCTATGTCTATGGATATTCTTGTTTGTTCCTTGTGGGACTAACTCGTGTAGGTATTGAAAGTGCAACTCACTCCAAAGGATTGCTCCAAAAGATCTACATCAATATTGAGCATCCACATCTTCAACACCTACATGAAGTCATCATAGACAAAACCCAAGGTTAGTTCATCCCTCTAAGGGGTGATCTCACATCTAGGGGGAGCTTAACTCTAAAGAATTGAGTCAAAGCAACTCTAATGATGTGAACACATCAATGCATTATGTAAAAGTGGTAACCCCACTTGAGATTAAATGATGAGTATGACCTATGATCAAATGTTCTCATTTGACTCCTAAGTCAATATACTCATATATAGATGACCTAGTCATCGCCAATTGTTTGATAGATGCTAGAATTGGTTGTGCATGCTTTGCCACATATTTCATTTGTCATTTTATTGTGTGAGCATGTTGGTTGCATATTTTACTCATTCAAGGACATCCACTTGTTGTTTTGATTGATTGGTTTCTTTTTCTTTGGCCAAGTGGATGGACAAGAATGCCTAATAACCTTCTCTAGCTATCTATGCTTTTCTCGTATCAAACTTTATTCATGCTACATCACAAAATTTGATCAAGTCAGATTCGAACCACTCTGTGTGAGGAGCACTTGGAGTCCCCGATTCGTCATAGACTTAAACTTCCAAAACTTCTTTGTGATTTTCGGTCTGACCAATTCCTCCATTTCGGTCCTACCGAGATCACTAAGTCGATCTAGGTTTTCAATCTCGGTGCAACCGATTTGAACTTTTCGGTCACACCGAGTTGCTGTAACTGTTAACAGTTATGCATCTCGGTGCCACCGAGTTGTTCCACTCGGTCATACCGACAGTGTCGGGCTATATATACTCATGGGCAAATTTTGGAAAACTTTCTCTGAAACTCCTCGCCCGCGCATAGCTCGCTCTGCCTACTAGGTCTACGGATCGTCGACTTCATCGCCAGCCGCCTCTTGTCGCTGGTCTCCGCCGCCATCAACAGATTTCTTCTCCGCCGTTGCCGCCATAGCGAGTTCACCGCCGAACTAGGGTATGAACTCGATCACAGTGCTATCCTCATCTAATTCTCAGCACATTGTGTTCGTAATGCATCTTGCCATGATTGAGATACTCCTATCCAGTCAATGTGATCCTTAGAATAGATGGGATTCGAAAATTTAGGGTTAGTTTTCCGCCAAAACTATCTCGGACCCACCGAGTTGAAAAACTTGGTCCCACCGATTTGGCTAACGCCATTGCACTAGTAAGTCTCGCTCTGACCGAGAATTACAAATCGGTGTGACCGATTTTAGAACTTCGTGAAACCCTAGCAGTCTCGGTGCACCGAACTGTGACTTGGTCTGACCGAGTTCACTAGTTTAAGTTCCAAAAACTGCTTCGGTATCACCGAGTTTGAAAATCGGTAGATCCGAAATGCTTTCTATGGAAACTAAAACTAAGTTTTTTGAATCATTCTTTTACAAAAATCTCTGCATTTTGTGATGCTCATCCACTCTATCTCCTTTATAACTATTCACAGGGTCAGTAGTCAGTGATTTGCAGCATGTAAGACCAAAGTGATAGTCAGAACAAGTCAGCAGAGCAGATTCACATGAGTGAGGACACTAGTCCCTCTAGCAGCTCAGATGAAGGGAGTAGAAGCACTCCAAGCAACTTGCCCAAAGCAGCCACAAGAGCTAGAAGGAAGAGAACCTCAGACTCTGAGGATGAGGATTATGTTGCTGTTGAAGATGAGGCTACTTCCAAGAAGGTAGTGCTCAAGAAGGTGCTCAGCTCAACTACAGTAAAGCCAGGCATGAATATCAAAAGGCCAACATGAAGACAACCAATGTCCAAAGCCATAGGATCAACTCAAGTATCTGAAAAGCCTGATCCCAAAGAGCCAGCTGCAGAAGGAAAGAAAAGGAAGGAAAGGGTCAAGAAGACCATGGCCAGAGTTGTTGGGCAACCTTCCATGATGGAAGAGGGAGAAGAGGTTGCTGAACCAGCACCCAAGGCACAAAAGCTGATGGGTGATGCTATAAAGTCAGGGGCTGCAACATCAAAGCCCAAAGAAGCACCCAAAGCTGCCTCCAAGCCCAAGATTGCACCAAAGAGAAATACCAGGAGTATACCAGTAGCTGAGAAGAACAAGGCCCCAATGCCTGAGGTTGCTGCTGAGGAAGATGAAGAAGGGCAGATCTTAAGGAAGCTCAAACCCAAGATCCCAGACCACAATGATGCTCATCATGTGGCTGAGAACATGAAGATCAGGAGAGACTCAGGGTTGAGGCTATGGAGAGAGTCAGATCCATATGCCACCAGGAGAAGGACTGCTGTAGATTACAGGTTCCACACCAAGGAGCAGCAGGACTTCTATGAGACAATCTTGTTGGACAAGAAGCCCATAGTGTGTGATATGAGGTGGGTCAACTGGACCTACATGAAGGAAAATGAGGAACACTATCCTGGAGTGCAAGACAGTTTCATTGCTGAGTTGCAGATTTCGTTGTGCAGAAGCTCACCAACTAGAATGATGAACTCATTATGCAATTCTACTCCACAGCACACTTCTATCCAGATGGCAGGATAGTATGGATGTCTGAAGGAACGAGATACCAGTAAACCATTGAGGAATGGGCAAGTCTGATAAATGCCCCAAAGGAGAGTGAAGATGACTTGGATATTTATGCCAAGAAGAAAATGGATCATAACTCAATGTCACATATGTACAAGGAGATCCCTGATGAAGCACTTGAGGTTTTCAAGTTTGAATCGGTTCATTTTCTTCTGTCAGGGCTGCCTACGATCAACCAGATCCTAAGGCACACTCTTTTGCCCAAATCAGGTGATCACAACATGATTAGAGGGCATGCAATAAACTTGCTACATGTATTTGATGTGCCCCAGAAATTCAAGGTCATGAGCCTTATGGTTAAAACTATCAAGAGGACTGCAGCAGATCAGAAGAGAAGTTGTGGATATGCTCCACAGATTCAGGAGTTGATTAACTCAAAGATGTGCACAGGAAAATATCAGTTGGATAAAGAACATTTTGCTCTCTATCCAGACTTTGAGGACAATCAAGTTGTCACGAATGAGGATGAACCATCATCAGTGCAAGCTCAAGCAAAGAAGGAGAAATCAAGGAAAGAGAAGACTGCCAAGATGCCAACTCAAGAGGAGGCATCTGAGTATTTCTTGAAGAACAAGCAGGAGCAGCTTGGTTACTTGATAGCATCAACACTAAGGATTGAGAAGGGGTTGGCCACCCTAACTCAAAACCAGGAGAGCCTGGAAAGGATCATGGAACAAAAATTCTATGATCTTGATGTCAAAGTAACTGAGATTCAGTATGTTGTGGAACAACTTCAGGATGACATGCAGGAGAGGAAGGGAAAGACAACCACTGATGCATTTGCCAGAGTGCCTAGAGCTCAGAGGTCAGCTGCAGTGCCTGTGACAGACACAAGAGCCACATCATCTGCACCAGCTACAGCTCCTACAGCTCCAGTGCAACCAGCTCCAGCACCAACTCCTCCAGCTCCATCTACATCGATTGAAGCCTTCATTCTTGGAGTTATCCGTACACCACCACCACCTGAAGACCAAGCCTGAGAGACGATCTAGCACTATGCATTTTCTATGAACTTTTTGGTAACTTGTTGCCAAAGGGGGAGAAATATGTATAGATCATAGGCTTCGAGAGAGAGATTTGCTGTTTTTTGTCCTCTCTTGTCTTCTTGGTTAAACTTGTTTGATTGCTTGAGATACTATGCAATTACCTGTGAGACATTGATGATCATGTGTTTGATCATAAGCTACACTTATGCATGTTTTGATGATATTATTCTTACCTATCCTTATATGATCATTCACTTTGCTTGGTCATGAGTGCATGTATTCAATCTTTATTATTTTGAGCGCTCCACCAAGATGTATGTGACATGGAAGAGTAACCCATGAGCCTAATTCCTTGTGCATTTGTAGTCCAAAGCAAATCTTAAAATATGCACAAATTTAGGGGGAGCTCTTGCTTATCACATACTTCTCAAAGCAACGATGTTTTTCAATCTTATTGTCATTTGTCGAAGCTTTGATCTATATGTTGTCATCAATTACCAAAAAGGGGGAGATTGAAAGTGCAACTATCCCTAGGTGGTTTTGGTAATTCATAACAACATATAGCTCATTGAGCTAATGCTATTCCAAGACAAATATTTCAGGAAAGCTCAATGAATGGCATGGCATGGATGATGAAAGTGGATCCCTCAAAATATCAAGGACAAAGGATTGGCTCAAGCTCAAAAGCTCAAGACTCTACATTTCATATTTCAGTGATCCAAGATCACATTGAGTCCATAGGAAAAGCCAATACTATCAAGGAGGGATGAGGTGTTGCTTAATGAGCCTCTTGCTTCGTGTGCTTAGTGATATGCTCCAAATACCCTCAACTACTTTCCCACATCCACATATGACCTAAACATAAAGCCAAAATCGGTCACACCGATTCTTTCTATCCGGTGCCGTCGAGTTCAAATGTCATAGCCACTGCCACAAACCCTAGGCAAATCGGTCTCACCGAGATGGGATTGTAATCTCTCTGTTTCCCTTCATAACGTTTCGGTCTAACCGGAGTGAGCGATCGGTCCCACCGAGATTGCAACGTAAACTCTCTGTTTCCCTTTTGTAACATTTTGATCTCACCGAAAAGAGAAAATCGGTCCCACCGAGTTTACCTGACCAACTCTCTGGTTAGCTAATTACCAAAATCGGTCTCACCGAGTTTGTGTAATCGGTCTCACCGAGATTACGTTATGCCCTAACCCTAACCATATCAGTCCTACCGAGTTGCATTTCGGTGCCACCGAAAATCCTAACGGTCACTAGGTTTACTAAATCGGTCTGACCGAGTTTGTTGATTCGGTCCCACCGAGATTGGTAAATTGTGTGTAACGGTTAGATTTTGTGTGGAGGCTATATATACCCCTCCACCTCCTCTTCATTCGTGGAGAGAGCCATCAGAACAAACCTACACTTCCAACTTACCATTTCTGAGAGAGAACCACCTACTCATGTGTTGAGGCCAAGATATTCCATTCCTACCATATGAATCTTGATCTCTAGCCTTCCCCAAGTTGCTTTCCACTCAAATCTTCTTTCCACCAGATCCAAATCCTATGAGAGAGAGTTGAGTGTTGGGGAGACTATCATTTGAAGCACAAGAGCAAGGAGTTCATCATCAACGCACCATTTGTTACTTCTTGGAGAGTGGTGTCTCCTAGATTGGCTAGGTGTCACTTGGGAGCCTCCGACAAGATTGTGGAGTTGAACTAAGGAGTTTGTAAGGGCAAGGAGATCGCCTACTTCGTGAAGATCTACCGCTAGTGAGGCAAGTCCTTCGTGGGCGACGGCCATGGTGGGTTAGACAAGGTTGCTTCTTCGTGGACCCTTCTTGGGTGGAGCCCTCCATGGACTCGCGCAACCGTTACCCTTCGTGGGTTGAAGTCTCCATCAACGTGGATGTACGATAGCACCACCTATCGGAACCACGCCAAAAACATCCGTGTCTCCAACTGCATTTGAATCCTCCAAATCCTTCCCTTTACTTTCTTGCAAGTTGCATGCTTTAATTTCCGCTGCCTATATACTCTTTGCATGCTTTCTTGATTTGTGTGATGATTGCTTGACTTGTCCAAAGATTGCTAAAATCTGCCAAACTCTAAAATTGGGAAAAGATTAAGTTTTTAATTGGTCAAGTAGTCTAATCACCCCCCTCTAGACATACTTCAAGGTCCTACACAATCCCTCAACATGCAACAAAGAGTCACTCCAAAGCCACTAATAGCGAAGAACACACGAAGAGATTATGGTAGGGTACGAAACCACCTCAAAGTTATTCTTTCGGATCAATCTATTCAAGAGATCGTACTAGAATAACACCTTAAGACACAAATCAACCAAAACCCTAATGTCACGTAGATACTCCATTGTCACCTCAAGTATCCGTGGGCATGATTATACGATATGCATCACACAAGCTCAGATTCATCTATTCAACCAACACAAAGTACTTCAAAGAGGGCCCCAAAGTTTCTACCGGAGAGTCAAGATGAAAACGTGTGCCAACCCCTATGTATAGGTTCATGGGAGGAACCCGCAAGTTGATCACCAAAACATACATCAAGTGGCACATGATATCCCATTGTCACCACAGATAAGCACGGCAAGACATACATCAAGTGTTCTCAAATCCTTAAAGACTCAATCCGATAAGATAACTTCAAAGGGAAAACTCAATCCATTACAAGAGAGTAGAGGGGGAGAAACATCATAAGATCCAACTATAATAGCAAAGCTCGCGATACATCAAGATCGTGCCATAGAGATAACACGAGAGAGAGAGAGAGAGAGAGAGAGAGAGAGAGAGAGAGAGAGAGAGAGAGATCAAACACATAGCTACTGGTACATACCCTCAGCCCCGAGGGTGAACTACTCCCTCCTCGTCATGGAGAGCGCCGGGATGATGAAGATGGCCACCGGTGAGGGATCCCCCCTCCGGCACGGTGTCGGAACGGGCTTCCAAGAGGTTTTTGGTGGCTACAGAGGCTTGCAGCGGCAGAACTCTTGATTTATCTTTGTCTTCGATGTTTTTAGGGTACGTGGACTTATATAGGCGAAAGAAGTCGGTCGGGGGAGCCTCGATGGGCCCAGGTGACAGGGGGCGCACCCAGGGGGTGGGCGCGCCCTCCTATCTCCTGGTTTCCTCGAACCTTCCCTGGCTTGAACTCCAAGTCTCCTGGGTCATATCCTTTCCAAAAATCACACTCCCGAAGGTTTCATTCCGTTTGGACTCCGTTTTATATTCCTTTTCTTTGAAATACTGAAACATGCAATAAAACAACAATATGGGTTGGGCCTCCGGTTAATAGGTTAGTCCCAAAAATAATATAAAAGTGTATAATAAAGCCGACAAACTTTCAAAACAGATAATATAATAGCATGAATGCTTCATAAATTATAGATACGTTGGAGACGTATCAGCATCCCCAAGCTTAATTCCTACTCGTCCTTGAGTAGGTAAATGATAAAAGAAAGAACTTATGAAGTGTGAATGCTAGCAGGTGCACAAGTTTGATCAATGATAATTTCAATCACCTTTTCTAGCATGATTATATGTCATAACAGTAGTTCATCTCATAAAACTTCTCAAGATCAAGTAACAAGCTATTCACATGTTAAAGCATAGACCATAAACTTTCTTGAAAACTAGCAAACTTCATTCTCAGTCATCAAACAATTACAATTCATCCTATTTTCAGGAAGGGTCTATGTCAGAGCTTTGATTTAGCAAACTCCACATACTCAACTATCATATAGTCTTCTACAATTGCTAACACTCACGCAATACTTATGGTTATGGAGTTTTAATCGGACACTGAGAAAGATGGGGGCTTATAGTGTTGCCTCTCAACGTATTCACCTTTGGGTGATGTGAACAATAATAGTTCATGCTAACTTACATCCAATTGGATATATATATCAGGATCTTCCCAACACGAGGTGCTTGCCAAAGGATAAAATGAAAAAGGGAAAGGTGAAGATCACCTTGACTCTTTCATAAAGTAAAAGACATAAAGTAAAAGATAGGCCCTTCACAGAGGGAAGCAGAGGTTGTCATGCGCTTTTAGGGTTGGATGCACAAAATCTTAATGCAAAAGAACATCACTTTATATTCCCACTTGTATATGGACCTTTGTTATGCAGTTCGTCGCTTTTATTGCTTCCATAACAAGATCGTATAAAGCTTATTTTCTTCACACTAATAAATCATACATATTTACAGAGCAATTTTTATTGCTTGCACCGATGACAACTTACTTGAAGGATCTTACTCAATCCATAGGTAGGTATGGTGGACTCTCATGGCAAAACTGGGTTTAAGGATATTTGGAAGCACAAGTAGTATCTCTACTTGGTGCAAGGAATTTGGCTAGCATGAGGGGGAAAGGCAAGCTCAACATGTTCGGAAGGTCAATGACAATATACTTTAACTGAGATGTGAGAAAACATAACCCATTACGTTGTCTTCCTTGTCCAACATCAACTCTTTAGCATGTCATACTTAATGAGTGCTCAATTATAAAATATGTCTAGGATAGTATATTTATATGTGAAATCTCTCTTCCTTCAATATTCTTTCATGAATTGTTCAAATGACCAATACAATGCTTGCTAACCTTCAATAAATTTACAACCTCTGCTTCTTAGATGTGAAGTCATTACTCCCCATGGGATAAGCAAATGAGACATATATAATTTCAGATTTATGACATTCAACTCATTTAACCATTTACTCATAGGATATAAGTGAAGTACACGAATAAATGACAAACTACTCCAAAAAGATATAAGTGAAGATCAATGAGTAGCTAAATAATTATGTAACTATGTGAAGACTCTCTCTCATTTAAGAATTTCAGATCTTGGTATTTTATTCAAACAACAAGCAAAACAAAATAAAATGGCACTGCAAGGATAGCACAACTCATGTGAAGAAGCAAAAACTTAGGCTCAACCGATACTAACAGATAGTTGTTGAAGAAGAAGGGTGGGATGCCTAACGGGGCACCCCCAAGATTAGATGCTTGAGACTTCTTGAAATATGATCTTGGGGTGCCTTGGGAATCCCTAAGCTTGAACTTTTGTGTCTCCTTAATTCCTCTCATACCATGGTTTCTCTTTTTATCAAAAGCTTCATTCACACCAAACTCAACCAGAACTCGTGAGATAGGTTAGTATAAACCAATGCAAACACCTTATCATTTTCTACTGTAGCAAATCACTAAAATTATTATTCAACATTTCATAATAAATGTCTCTGCATATTTAATACTCCTATCCTCAAATAGAATCATTAAACAAGCAAACATATGCAAACAATGCAAACATAACAGCAATCTGTCAAAACAGTACAGTCTGTAAAGAATGTAAGATTCATCATACTTCCCTAACTACAAAAATTATAAGAAAAATACTACGCTGTATAAGATTTATCAGAGCTCATTATACAAAAAGTTTCAACATTATACCATTCTCTGACTTTTCTAGGGATTTTTTGCAACAGCGGTAAACTTTCTGTTTTTCAAACAGCAACATGTATACTAGCAAAACAAGCATGGCAAATGCTATCCTTGACATTTTTATTGAAATTAAAGATGCAAAGCATTATTATAACTAACAGAAAACAAATATTAACAAAATAAAATGACTCTCCAAGCAAAACACATATCATGTGGTGAATAAAAATATAGCTCCAAGTAAAGTTACCGATGAACGAAGATGAAAGAGGGGATGCCTTCCGGGGCATCCCCAAGCTTAGGATCTTGGTTATCCTTGAATATTACCTTGGGGTGCCTTGGGCATCCCCAAGCTTAGGCTCTTTCCACTCCTTATTCCATAGTCCATTGAATCTTTACCCAAAACTTGAAAACTTCACAACACAAAACTCAACAGAAAACTCGTAAGCTCTGTTAGTATAAGAAAATAAAACCACCACATAGGTACTGTAATGAACTCATTCTAAATTCATATTGGTGTAATATCTACTGTAATCCAACTTATCTATGGTTCATACCCTCCGATACTACTCATAGATTCATCAAAATAAGCAAACAACATATAGAAAACAGGATCTATCAAAAACAGAACAGTCTGTAGTAATATGTATCAAACGTATACTTCTGAAGCTCCACAAATTCTACAAAATTAGGAAGTCCTAATAAATTTGTGTACCAATCTAGAGAAAAAAGAATCATATCATAATCACGTTACTTTGAATTAACAAAACTAATTTACTAGGTCCAAAAGTTTCTGATTCTCAGCAGGATCAACACAACTATCACTGTAAGCTATCCTAAAGGTCTTGCTAGGCACTTTATTGAAACAAAAGCTATAAAACATGATTACTACAGTAGAATAATCATGTGAACACACATAAACAGAGAGGATGAATATTGGGTTGTCTCCCAGCAAGCGCTTTTCTTTAATGCCTTTAAGATAGGCATGATGATGACAATGATGCTCAGATAAAAGATAAGAATTGAAACATAACGGGAGCATCATGAAGCACATGACTAGCACATTTAAGTCTAACCCACTTCCTATGCATAGGGATTTTGTGAGCAAACAACTTATGGAAACAATAATCAACTAGCATAGGAAGGCAAAAAAACATAACTTCAAGATTTTAAGCACATAGAGAGGAAACTTGATATTATTGCAATTCCTACAAGCATATGTTCCTCCCTCATAATAATTTTCAGTAGCATGATGAATGAATTCAACAATATAACCAGCACCTAAAGCATTCTTTTCATGATCTACAATCATAGAAAATTTACTACTCTCCACATAAACAAATTTCTTCTCATGAATAGTAGTGGGAGCAAACTCAACAAAATAATTATCATGTGAGGCATAATCCAATTGAAAACTAAAATCATGATGACAAGTTTCATGGTTATCATTATTCTTAATAGCATACAAGTCATCACAATAATCATCATAGATAGCAACTTTGTTCTCATAATCAATTGGAACCTCTTCCGAAATAGTGGATTCATCACTAAATAAAGTCATGACCTCTCCAAATCCACTTTCATAGTTATCACAATAAGATTCAACATCCTCCAAAATAGTGGGATCATTACTTCCTAAAGTTGACACTCTTCCAAACCCACTTTCATCAATATAATCATCATAAATAGGAGGCATGCTTTCATCATAATAAATATTCTCATAAAAACTTGGGGAACTAAACATATCATATTCATCAAACATAGCTTCCCCAAGCTTGTGGATTTGCATATCATTAGCATCATGGATATTCAAGGAATTCATACTAACAACATCGCAATCATGCTCATCATTCAAAGATTTAGCACCAAACATTTTATAGACTTCTTCTTCTAGCACTTGAGCACAATTTTCCTTTTCATCATACTCACAAAAGATATTAAAAAGATGAAGTGTATGAGACAAACTCAATTCCATTTTTTGTAGTTTTCTTTTATAAACTAAACTAGTGATAAAACAAGACACTAAAAGAGTCGATTGCAAGATCTAAAGATATACCTTCAAGCACTCACCTCCCCGACAACGGCGCCAGAAAAGAGCTTGATGTATACTACACAACCTTCTTCTTGTAGACGTTGTTGGGCCTGCAAGTGCACAGGTTTGTAGGACAGTAGCAAATTTCCCTTAAGTGGATGACCTAAGGTTTATCAATCCATGGGAGGCGTAGGATGAAGATGGTCTCTCTCAAGCAACCCTACAACAAAATAATAAAGAGTCTCTTGTGTCCCCAACACACCCAATACAATGGTAAATTGTATAGGTGCACTAGTTCGGTGAAGAGATGGTGATACAAGTGCAATATGGATGGTAGATATAGGTTTTTGTAATCTGAAAATATAAAAACAGCAAGGTAATTAATGATAAAAGTGAGCACAAATGGTATTGCAATGCTAGGAAACAGGGCATAGGGTTCATACTTTCACTAGTGCAAGTTCTCTCAACAATAATAACATAGATAGATCATATAACAATCCCTCAACATGCAACAAAGAGTCACTCCAAAGCCACTAATAGCGGAGAACAAACAAAGAGATTATGGTAGGGTACGAAACCACCTCAAAGTTATTCTTTCGGATCAATCTATTCAAGAGTTGGTACTAGAATAACACCTTAAGACACAAATCAACCAAAACCCTAATGTCACCTAGATACTCCATTGTCACCTCAAGTATCTGTGAGCATGATTATACGATATGCATCACACAATCTCAGATTCATCTATTCAACCAACACAAAGTACTTCAAAGAGTGCCCCAAATTTTCTACCAGAGAGTCAAGATGAAAACGTGTGCCAACCCCTATGCATACACTACAAAAAAATACACTTCCGTGATGATACGTGTTTGTCACAGTAGTTCGCGTTTTTTGTCATGCATGTACATCCGTGACAAATTTATGACAGAATCAAGATAGTCATACCTGTGCTGTCGTAGAAGTGTTCCATGACATTACCAAAATTATCATCATGGAAGTGTCCACTTCCATGACGATAAATCGCGCGTCACAGAACTGCTTTCATCAAGGGTGACCGACACGTGGCATCCACCCTATCGGGTCAGGTTTTGGATCCGATAACCCGTTAACAGCCCCGACCAATGGGGATTTTACACGTGTAAAATCATCATTGGCTGGAGGAAACACGTGTCGGCTCACCGTTGGGATAGATGTCATCCACTCATTGGACAGAAGGCGCCTGTGATACATCGACACGTGGCATGGCCCAACAGAGGCCCATTCCTGTGGAAAGGCCGGCCTGTTTGGCTTGGTCAAAAGGTGGCGGGCCAGCCCACGGAAAGCCTGTTAACGGCCTGTTCGCATATAGCCCATTTACAGCCCGCTAACCGAGGGCCCGTTAAGCCCTATCCGAATTAGGCCCAGTAGTGTCATCTGGGCCGTCCAATATGATTCAGCCCGTTTTAACTTCCGGCCCATGTGTGGCCCATGACTTCTTTTGGCCCATATGAGGACCTTTGTAACTCTTGGCCCATTAACGGCCCGTTGTGAAACTGGCCCGTAATGAACAGTGTATCACTTTATACCCATTAACGGACCGTTATTCCATTGGGCCGTTTCCAGCCCAAGTTATCTTTCGGCCTTCTCACGGCCCATTGATTCTTGGGCTCATTTGCAGCATTTCGTTACATACGGCCTGTTACTGTCATTTTCTGCTTGTGGGCCAAATTCAGCCCGTCGTTACAGTCGGCTCGTTTGCGGACCGTTAATATGTTGGGCCGTTTTCATGTCAAAAAACCCGTTGGGCTATTTTCATAGAGTTATCAAATACGGCCTATTAACGGCCCGTTATGGTCCACAAATAGTACGGCCCATGATTGGCGAAATGATGATATGCCCCGTAGAAGGCCCATGGATCCTACGGCCCATATGAGGCCCATGGATGGTACGGCCCATAGAAGGCCCATGGACCCTACGGCCCGTAGAAGGCCCATTGATCCCTAAGGCCCATATAGAAGGCCGATGGATCTTACGGCCCGTATAGAAGGCCAATGGTCCTACGGCCGAACGAAGGCCCATGGATCATACGGCCTGCAGGAGGCCCATGGTTACAACAGTTCGTGTGTTGCCATGATTATTTTGGCCTAGTTACCAAAAATATGCTATTGTGGCCACTAGAAAAACACAGAAAAAGAACTGCAGTGACTACAAGCAAACAACTAAACAAGACAATAAGGAAATAAATAAGCAAGCAATTAAGGCTAGCCTATTACCGCTATTACACATATTACATCCACTGGGCATCAAAGTTTGCCACCAGTGCAAATATAGGGAACAAAGCAGCATATTACATACACTTGGCCGTCAAAATTGGCCACCAGTGCAAATAAACGCGGCAGCAAAACAAGAGCATAACTGAAACAACTTCAGAAGAGCTCAAGAAACGTTATCCTGGGTATCCACCATGCTGGCAATAAGCTTAGCAAGCTGATTAGCTTTGTCCTGTTTGGCGCTAAAATCCTCCAACGCTTGCTGTTACACCAGAAAGTATGCATCTGAATGCTCCAGGGACTTCCGCAGTCCTTCCGCTTCTTGTCGCAGCACAACTGATCGATGTATTTCAGCTTGTAGTTGAGACTCAAGAAACCGAACTGATTCAGACAGTGAGTTTGAATAGCTTGTGCATGTGGTAGGGCCAGTAACTCGAACACTAAACCAAGACAGGACTTTGGGGTTGTCTCGCTGTCTTCAAGATAGTCTTCCTTAGCTGTTTTATCAGCTTTGTTGGAGACCAACAAGGATGTGTCACTATCCTGAACCTTATCTGCATTACTTCCTTTACCATTGCTTAATAAGGCACTCTTCCCCAATATTCTGTCAGCATTCTAAAAGAAGAAACAAGCAGACACATAACAAGTTTAGCATGTACTAGTATATGAAACTCATTTCAGTGAACCAGTTCATTAGTAAGGTGGACAGGATTAAACTACCAAGTCTTCTATTGCCAAGTACTAGAACATAATAAAAGCATCAAACAAACATATATCTATGTCCTATGGTCACTGCATTGTCTTGCCAAATCAAAATAGAGACACAGTTCAAATCATATCAGTTTAAGGCAAAGCAGCAGTGAAAGAATACAAAGCGTGGGAAACTACACGGCACAACAAGATTTCAGATGGGTACCACGGGTCTACATGTACAACAACACTATTGGCTCTATTGTGATGCTAGTAATGTGCATGATATGAAAGTCAACTGTATACACAATTGAAATTGAAATCAACAGAGCCATTGATAAGAGCAAACCTGTTAAAGAAACATGCGTGAACATACCTGTTGTGCCATTGGAGTTTCGATTGGATCCTTCAATTTAAAAATAAGTCCGTATCAGTAAATACAGTGATACAAGAGCAAAACAATCATAGTTCAAAAAGGCGTGCCTAAGCAAGCGCTTAAGCGCACCTAGGCTCTAGGCGTTGGCAAAACGCATTGCGCATAACTATGCTTAATCTGTGCATAACTGCGCATAAGCATGCGCTTTGGTCAGTAATGTGCAAGGCGGTGGCAAAACGCACAATTAACGCCTAGCGCTTTTTTGAACTATGATCCCAATGGAATCTTAAATTAGAACAGTTGTTCTTCAGGTTTAGGCACTTGTTCTACATGAACAGAGTACAGTAAGACGCAAGAATATAATACTTAAAAATAGAAAATGAGCTCATAGACCTTACCACATTCTTGGTTTGGGACCAGTACAGAACAAGGCGTTCCCAGTCATCGTCCAGTAAATGTGTCTCGGGAGAACGTAAGGGAATTTGATGAGTTTCTTTGCCGGTGAAGTACGTTTTCTTCAGGTAATTCCGATACTGCCACCAAGCATTCTTGAAGATAGCAGAGGTATTAGCACAGGTTACCTCATCCTGAGTTTCCAAATCGGTCATTCTCTATAGAGAAAAAATGGAAAATTTGCTGTATTATAACCATCATGGAGGTAGGATGTATGGGACGAAGCAAAGTGATTTCCATGAATAACATTACCTACACATAACTCCTGGACAACCACCTGCAACTCGCATTTTCCTTCATCTTCAGTATAATATTTCCAAGATGGGAAGATACGCACATACGATTTAACAACATCAAATGCGATAGATTCTAAACTACGACTGGCTGGTTGTGCTTCCTCCACAGGAATAGGCGTACTAACTGGTGGAGTTGGGGTTCGCCGTGATAGTACTGGCCCTTTGGGCACTGGAGCTGCCTTACTAACTACTGTTGTTTGGGAGCTCTGTGGTGGAGATGGTGCTGTGTCAACAGGAACTGGGTTACTATCGGCTGAGGTTGGGGTTAGATTGGGTGAAGCTGGTTCTCTGTCCATCACAGTAGGGGTACAATCTGCGAGAGTTTGGGTTATGTGTGGTAGGACTGGTTCTTGTGCATGTACAACCGGGGTGCTATCTCCACCAAGAGGTAGCACTATTTTATTTGAAGACCGTGTTTTTATTCCTCTAGATACTGGCATCACCCGCTCCAATTCAAATGGCTGATAAACAAGAAACATAGTTGAATGTACAGACATTGTATGAGAGACAGATGCAATAGATAGTGTGGAAAAAAGAGGGCATGAAATAGTTGACATGTATATTGTTTAACTAAGACGGATAGCATGACATAATTTCACATATATGATGTCTATCTAAACTGGATAGCATAGCATAACATAATTCAAAGATATGATGAATAACTAAATAGGATCGCATGACATAATTCACCTACATGTTATCTAAGTAATCAGGATCGCATCATTTAATTCACATATGTGATTTATATGCTAAACAAAGGGCATTCGATATGATGTCTGAACTAAGAACATGGTGTTGAATATTGTGTATATGATGTCTAAACTATGCAATGCAAGACATCGTATGCATGATATGAGCAGTATAACCGTGCCAAGTTAGAGCATACACCTCAGTGGGGGAATAGGACTGGTCATCTGTCTCTGAATCCATCTCCGAGGAGCTATCAGGACCCAACAAGAGTTCTTCTTCGACAGGTAGCACTGTCTGCTCTAAAGGCCTTGTTTTCACTCTAGATTTTCCATCTCCCACCCGAATGGCTGATTCACAGGAAGAGTAGTTTAATGTACAAACATTGTCGACAAATGGAAATGTAATGAAGAAAAGGATGGGCAAGATATCATTCAAATATATGATGCCTGGTTAAACATGATGGCATTGCACATTTCACATATATTATGGCTGGCTAAAAGACATGAGACTGTATAATTCTCATATATGATATAGAAACTAAATAGGTGGCATTACAGAACATGTCTAAACTAAGCATATGACATATATGATGTCAAAAGTAGGCACTGCAAGGCAACATATGCATGATATGATTAACATCATCATGCCTAGGTAGAGCAAACACCTTGGGGGGTAAATAGGAGTGGTCAGCAGCGTCTGAATATGCCTCAGAACAGATATCTTCCTATGGATTACAATCTGGAGAGGGGTGGGGAGGGTTTGCCATTGAACCCACCATGGAGCGATGTCTGCATGACATTGTATTGCCGTGCAAAACTCTTCTCTTTTTCTCTACATGTTCAGCATGACTGTGTACAATATTTGACATGCATACGAAAAAATATGGTGAGATTATGTAAGGAGAGCATGCAGAAATTTAGAGTGATGGTAACAACCAGTGGATCGACGTTTTTCCGTTGAACCAAAATAGCCCTAATGGATCGACGTGAATGTATAGTAATAACTAATGCAACAAGTGTACAACCTCTTTGCCGTAGCCATGTCGACCTCAGCATCATTGGGTTGGTCGCTGAAGCAGTTGATGCAGAGGTGGCTGTCGGAGGTGTGGAGGAAGATCTGAGGAATCTGTAGACGGCGTCCAGGGCACTGCTTTGTTGTGATGGATCGTTCTGTCATTGGAGCAGCTCCGGTGAGCCGTAAGACGTCAAGGCTGAAGCAGCACAAGACAAATATCGTCAATCTCAAGTGGGATTCTAATAGCATCTCCAATAGATGATGAAAAATGCATGTAAAATTAACATCACCAAAAACCACCTGACTACAACAGATGAGGTAAAAACTGATGACCCTGAACTTAACTGTCGAAACTGAAATTAACTGTGGAATCTGAATGCTACAGTCGAAACTGAACGCAATGGTAGCAGAGAAACACTTGACATGTAGTTTAGGGAGGGCCTCCAGTTCATCTTCAACCTACACACCCCTGAGCCGCCTGCCACCACCAGCCGAACCGCCGGCCCCAGCGCCGCCTCGCCGCCCCAAAACAACTCGCCACCGCCGCCCCGACCAGCACTCTAGGCCCCCCGCCCCCACCCTGAACCCTAAGATAGATAGTGGGGTACCTCTCCGGCGAGCCCCCGTCCCCGCTGCGGGTGGTTCTTCCTTAACTCCAGCGAGTCCACCCAACCCCTGAAAATCGACTGACCCAAAAGTCGATTGAGTCGACTGAAGTGTGGCTTAATTGGAGCAGAGCAACAACACGAGCGAGGGGGAGAGCAGCAGCAGCAGCTGGGCGAGCGAGCGATCAAGCGAGAGCCGGAGCAGCAGCAGCAGCACGAGCGAGCGAGCGAGAGCCGGAGCAGCAGCAGCAGATCCGGCTGGTATGGCCGCCACCGCCGAAGGGGCCTCGCACTGGGGGAGAGCAGCCATGTAGATGTCGCCCGCGGTGCCGGCTTCAAGCTAGCCGCTCCATGGCGATGCGGGATGGAGCACCGTCGGCGTCGGGAGGTCGAGTTTAGGAGAAGGTGCGATGTGATGAGTGTACAACCTCTTTGGTGGCGCCGAGTAGGCCTTGGCTTCGTCCGAGGAGTCGGTGAGGATTCTGCGGTTCCGGTGGAGCAGGTTAAGGCGGTGCTGTGGGGATGGAGCAGCCGCGATAGACGAGGCGATCGTCGAAGCAGCACCTTGGAGGTGGAGGACGGGGCGGCTGAACCGGCAGGACAGCAAGATGGACGACGGATCCTCATCCGGGGTGGTGGACGAGGGACGTCGAGCTGTTGCGGTGGACAATGTCGTCGGGGAAGAGGCTCCGGCTGGGCAGCGGTGACGTGGCGGACGGAGGAGGGTGGGGTTTCGCGGCTGGAGCGGAGAGGTTATGGCGGCCTGGGATTTCGAATGGCGAAAAGGGGGCGATGGGAGGGGGTGAAGCATGACTTAGGGACACGCTTGTCCAAAATGTAGGGTGTGTTACAAAAGTACCCCCCACCGATTTGAACTAGTGGCCCTTTCGTCTCAGGGTTAGAAGGGGGATTTCGCGTGTCGGGATTTGGCAGCTGGAGGGAGTTTTCGCGCGCGTTGTAATTTCGGGATAGCAAGGCGCGGGTTGTGAAGGCGCCAGTTTTGGGAGCACGATGTCTGAATTTTCGGGATATAACAAGACGCGAGTTGAATTTTAGGGACAAGCCTAACGTGTAGTAATATTGTACTTTTTTTTTACTGCATAGTAATATTGTACTTGTACGTACCAAATCAATTCGCACTTCCCTCAACCAAAAAGGAAACAAAAAAATAAAACTATTCACACCACACAAAGAGAGAGTCTTGCCCCGTTTTACTATACAAATACTATTCAAAGCTACTCCCTCCTTCCATCTATATAGGGCCTAATGCGTTTTTCGATGCTAACTTTGACCAAATATTAGAACAATGATATATGACATGCAACTTACACAAAGCACACCGTTAACTTCGTCTGTGAAAGGTTCTTTCAATGATATAATTTTCACATTGTGCATGTCATGTACTATTAATCTTGTCAGTAGTCAAAGGCGGTCTTAAAAATCTCATTACGCCCTATATAGATGGAAGGAGGGAGTATGAATCCATGTTATGTCCGATTATTTTTTTTTGCTTTGCTGTATAATGCATGTAACATACTCATACCAACATTTTAGTGCATTCCAAATGTCTATACTACCGCTGCAATTCGAACTAAATTTGAATTCGTTTCTCTATTTCAATAAGAATCTACAATCATGATTGTTGCCAACTTCAACCATCATAGTTTCCTTGCTATCCGCCAGATATAAATCGGACGGCCTATAATGCAGGATGGCAGGCACACCATCATCAACAACTCCGTTTTTTTATAAGAGTAGAGATAAAATATATTAAATGTAGTATAACATGTTCATAAACACACCATGTGTATCAACGTTATATATATTCACACATACGCCGGTTTAAAACACTATGATAAATTCTTCAAATATCCGAATTCGCTTTTTATAATGAAGTATATATGATCTCTATTCGTCTTTTACACCCACACAACCCTCTTATCTTTGTAGCTAGCGCTAACTTTCTCTTGTGCATGCACACACCCGCATCCCTCTCACCCTCCCTCAGCATTCTCTAGCTCCATCGCGCAAATTTGTCTTTTCACTTTAGGTCGTTCACCCACGGTGTGTGTAGGCCCCCCAGCTCCTTCTTTACGGCACACATCAATCGATATGTCTCTCTAGCCAGGTGTGCCTAGCACAAACACAAGCTTCCCCTCTTCTCTTGTCACCGTCCATGCCTCACTCCCACCACTCTTTTCATCGTTCTCGTACTCGCACACTCCTCCCCGCTCGATATAGTATGCCTCTCGTACCACCTCCTACATGCATCCCTCTATCTCTATCCTTCTCCTCGTGCCTCATTTGCTTCTAACACACACATGCATGTATACTGATGGATCTCCCAACATATACCTGGATCGACTTTAACTACCCCCCCATCGATCGACGTACCTCACAAGTTATGTCTCTCCTTTCTCTAACAAAGGGCGATTGATCTTCCTATGTAATTATGTCTGCTTACCACAGCCACATCGTCCCCCCTCATCATTCGTGCATGCCTCCTGACCCGTCTCTCACACGCACGTGCACAGACAACAAGCATCCATCTCCTCTCTTATTGATATTGCGGGTGTGCCCTCTGTTGGGGAACGTAGCAGAAATTCAAAATTTTCTATGCATCACCAAGATCAATCTATGGAGATTCTAGCAACAAGAGAGGGATAGGATGAGTGCATCTTCATACCCTTGAAGATCACGATGTGGAAGCGTTACAAGAACGCGGATGAGGGAGTCGTACTCGCGGCGATTCAAATCGCGGAAGATCTGATGTAACGCCGAACGGACGGCGCCTCCGCGTTCAACACACGTACAGCCCGGGGACGTCTCCTCCTTCTTGATCCAGAAAGGGGAGAGGAGAAGTTGAGGGAGAGCTCCGGCAGCACGACGGCGTGGTGGTGGAGCTTGTAGTTCTCCGGTAGGGCTTCGCCAAGCACTACCGAGGAGGAGGTGGAGTTAGAGAGTGGGAGGGCTGCGCCAGGGGCAAAGGTGAAGATCCCATGCGCATCCCCACTATATATAGGGGTGAAGGGGGCTGGTTTCTTGCCCTCCAAGTCCATTGGGGCGTTGGCAAAGGTGGGAGGAAAGAAATCCCATCATTTCCTTCCCCACCGATTGTTATCCCCCTTTTTAGGGATCTTGATCTTATCCCTTCGGGATATGATCTTATTACTTCTAAGGGGGGATCTTGGTGCACCTTGACCAGGGGTGTGGGGCCTTGCCCCCACTACCCACGTTCATGTGGGTCCTGTCGTGGTTCTAAGTCTGACAGTAGAATGGGGGGTAGGTATGGAGAGGCAAGATCCTAGCTATGGAGTAGTTGTACACACAAGTGTTTAACGAGTTCAGGCCCTTCTCTGAGGAAGTAAAAGCCCTACGTCTCGGAGCCCGGAGGTGGTCGACTGGTTTATGTGTATAAGAGTTACAGGGGTGCGAACCCTTTACACTAAGGAGGGGGGTGGCTTATATAGAGTCCGCCAGACCCCTCCGGCCCTCAGTTATGCAGGGTTTAAAGTACATTAAGATAGGGGGTTACTGGTAATGCCCTCGTAAAGTGCCATGAAGACTATTAAAGCTACTTAATGACAGACCGTTGCGTGCTGAGTGGCTTTAGGTCTCCTGGCCGTCGAGTGGTTGGCTTCATGGTCGAGTGGCTATCTTCATCGTCGAGTGAAGTCCCTCTTGGTCGACTGGAAGGTAGCTTCTTCTAAGGATGTCCTTGGGTAGGGTATCCCAGATAGTTTCAAGACCCTACCCTAGGTACATAACGTCATCATTAGCCCCCGAATGGATCGAGGTTCGAGTGAGGAAGTTGTTGATGATTTTCTCCGACCTATTTCCCGTGCTTTGATCATGTCGTATCCTGGATCAACGATTCTTCTTTTCGGCGTTGGCATCAACTTTTCTTTCAGTCGCCTTGATCCATTCTTTTCTTCTGCTGAGTGAACTTTTGAACTTTAGTGAACTTCCGAGCGATGGATCGTAGGAAAGATATCGTCTGACAGATTGATCTGCCGTTAGCGGATTTTGTGGGATCCGAATTTTGGGAAGCGCGTGAAACGGGGCGGACTGCGGTACTCGGATGGGATAAGGCGTGGACGCCTTGATTTCTGCGCCACCTTTTTCGCCACGTATCGTGCGTGCGCAACTGTTTCGGGATGTGACAGGACCGCCCGGACCCACTCGTCAGCCACTCGGAAGCGCCCTTATATAAAGCGTCGGGCGAGGGTTTTTGAACAATGCCTTCCCATTCTTCTCTCCGCCCTCTTTGCCTCCGCCCGCTGCGCCTGCTCTCGCCTCCGCCTATCCACTCCTCGCGTGCTTTGCCGGCGACAATGGTGAAGGAGAAGACGGCGGCTTTAGAGCGCGCGAAGAAGGCGACGACGACGGGGAAAGCGAAGGGGAGACCGTCCAGTCGGGGCGGATCTTCGTCAAGGTCCCGCCTGCCAAAAGGTTGGGTCCAAGGGGATTGGATCCGCTCGACCATCACCGAGACAGATCTCAATGACCTGGCCAACGAGGGTCTGATCCCCCACGGGTTAGCAAGGCTTCCGGGAACCGAGTGTCAACCGCAGCCGCAGGAGGGTGAGTGCGTTCTCCTAGCCACTCATGTAGACCGTGGCTTTTCTCTGCCGCCGAGTGTTTTCTTCCGAGGGTTTCTGAATTTCTTTGGGGCGCAATTCCACCATTTCACCCCCAATTCCATTGCCTATCTTGCTGCTTTTGTGTCCATGTGTGAGAACTTCCTGGGTTGTCGACCACACTGGGGTCTCTTTAAGCACATATTCACCTATCGCTCACAGACAGTGAAAAAGGCGAGTACGGACGATGAGAGGACTAAGGTTATCCAGATGTGCGGTGGTCTTGGGATTCAGATGAGGAATAAGAGTACTTTCCCGGCCATGACACTTCCTGAGTCAGTCAGAGGGTGGCAGTCGACTTGGTTCTACTGCCAAGATGAGTCGATGCCGGGGCAGTCGACTGGTCTCCCTCCGTTCTCCATGGACCGAGTGGACAAACCCTCTTCTCTGAAGGTGCTTCCTGAGGAGAAAGCTCAGGTGAAAATGTTGATGGAGCGCGTAGTCCAACTTGTTAGGGACAGAGTGACGGGTATGGATCTTCTGGAGGTTTTCCTTAGATGGCGCATCCAACCGCTTCAGTACCGAGGCCACCCGATGTGGCTTTACTGTGGTACCGAAGACACCACTCGGGTCCATCCAGAAGTGGTCAACGACGCCACACTGGAGAGATGGGTGGCAGCCATCACAGGGAATAAGGACAACCCTCGAGGGGCTAGGAGGATCCCACCACTCGACTGTACCTATACACCGGACACGGTATGACCACTTATCTCCAATTTTAATCTTGCTGTGTTCATTCTGCTTTGCTGCGAATTGGTCGATTGATCTTTGTTTTGTTTTGTTGTCCGATTGGCCACCACCGAGTTATACTCGATGGCCAATGGAGAGCAGACGCCGACTGAAGAGGAGGAAGGAAGTGGGGGCGAAAGCCCGGAGGAGTGGGATTCGGATGCTGACGATGATGATGAGGGTAATGACTCTAATGAGGAGGAAGAGGAGGAGGAGGAGGAGGAGGAAGTTGCACCTCCCCGCTCGGAAAGACGCTCGAAGATTGTCCATGATCCTGCGACTGAGCGTGGTAAGGGGGTCGCAACCGCCACACAGTCGACCAAGCACCCTCGGACTACTTCTCCGGTGCCGACTGAGAAGGCTCCGAAGCAATCTCGAGTGGCACCATCGAAACCGGCGAAGGTCTTGCCGAAGATGAAGATGGTGATCCCCACTATCTCAGGGTAATGGTAGTCTTGAGTTTTCCCGTTTCATGAACTTGTTCTTGGTCGACTCATGGGCTAATCGACTGACTTCTGGAACTGTAGTGCTGCTACTTCTGATACTTCGGCCAGGGCTGAAGACCACGAGATGGAGGATGCTATTACCTCAAAACCTGGTATGACTCTTGTGATTCCGTTTTCAGTCGATTGACTTATTGTCTCTAATTTTGATTCTTTCTGCAGCTTCATCTAACATTGTTATTGACCTTCCTGACGACGACGAGGAGGAACCACTAAGGCGGAGGAGGAACAAGAAAGCTTCTGCTGGCAAGGCGACTCAGGACGTGCCAGCACCCGAGACGTTGGTCGTGGAGGGAGACAATGTCACTCGGCCTACCGTATCTTTTGCGGTGCCGTTGACGAGTGCTCGCCCTTCATCGTCGAGTGCTGCTCACCCCTCACTTTTCTCAACCCATCACGTCCCGGAAGACCAAGTTAGTTTTGCTAAAGAAGCAATACGCCAAGCGGGGGTCATGATGGAGCAAGTGAAGGCGATCCGAGAAGCCAGCCAGGCAGCCTACGACGCCAGTTCAGCTCTTCAGAGTAATGTTCAGGTCAGTCGGTCACTGCCTGTTCTGTTAGGATATGATATCCAAAAACCTTTCTTTCTGAAATTCTTAGAGTTTGTCCTACACCCACTGGGTGTGTCAATTAAAGTTTCGGGTTAGTGGGGGCACGCTGAGTGCACCCACTGGGTGTAGTCCCCAAGGCTATGGTGGACTGCTTGCAGTCGACCATAGTCTTTATGTCTTAAGTTTTTCCTTTATTCGATCAGGTCGAATGGATTGAGAAATCGGTGGGGGCACGCTGAGTGCACCCACTAGGTGTAGTTCCCGAGACTGTGGTCGATTGCTGGTAGTCAACGACAGTCTGAAGATAAGCTCTTCTTTTTTTGCTACTTGTTGGTCGACTGATTGACTCTAACTGGTAGAACTAGTGGGGGCACGCTGAGTGCACCCACTGGGTGTAGTCCCCGAGACTATGGTCGAATGTTTGTATTCGGCCGTAGTCTTAGAAACGCTATGATTTTTCCTTAGTCACTCGGAAATGAATTGTCTTTGACATCTGTCGATTGGTTCTTCGTAGAAATCATGTGACCTTGAGGCTCGTTATACTGAGTTGGAGAACAAACACATCCAGCTCGAGCTTGATCTGAAATTGGCCCAAGAGAGCTTAACGAAGGCGAAGGAGGAAGCTAAAGGTATGTTTGGTGAGGCCCTCAACGACTGCTTTTGCCTCTTGTTTGTTTCAGAATCTGATCTCACTATAACTTTGAAGACAAAGTGAGGGATGCCCTGAAGAAGCAAGACCTTGACTTGGCTGAGATGCAGAAAGCTGCTTTAGAGAAGACCAAGCTTGCAGATGAGAAGCTGGCATCAGTCACCAAGCTTGAAGAAGAAAACACCAATCTAAAAGCTGCTCTTGATGCTGCCAACCAGGAGGTCAGTCGACTGAAAAGTGACAAGACCACCCTGAATGACAAGGCCAGTGAGTTGGTGAGAAAGAAGAACGATCTAGAGGCTTATTTGGGTGGACTCGCCAAGAAGCTATTCCTCATGCTTGAAGGTAATCTTTTGTATTAAACAAATATTTTAACTGTGATCTCCGACTGTTGTCTTGACTCGGTGGTTGTGCTTGCAGAATTTTGCCAGAACTTTGAACAGGAAACTGGTCGACTGGAAGTGAACCTGGACCCCATCAACTCTCCCGTGAAAGATGAAGTCGCCATGAATGTGCTCCGACTTGAATCTCATGTTGCTGCTGTCACCGACTATCTCGCAAGGCTGAAGGTCGCAACTTCTCGCATCGACACAACACTCTGGCCAAGAGAGACGCTCCAAAACGACCTCGAGTCTCTGATGACTCGACTGAACGAGATCCCAAGTCGAGTGCAGGAGTGGAAGAAGTCTTCGGCCAGGTGCGGTGCGGATGTTGCTCTGTCCCTGGTCCGTGTTCACTGCAAGGATGCACGAGAGGACAAGCTGGTGGCTCTTAGGGTGGCTAATACCAAGAAGCACGATTTCCGATCTTTCATGGAGACTTTCATTGCTACTGCCACTCGGATTGCAGATGGAATTAACCTGGACGAGTTTGTTGCACCTTCCAGCCCTCCACAGGAGGGGTAAAAAACTTCTGAGCTTGATACTTTAAATTTGCCTCGGTATGCCGAGTGAGTTTTGTAACCGACAAACCTTAACAGGCCTAGCGCCTGAGCACTTTCGGTTCTGTTAGGTGTTATCTGAACTTGGATTCAACGTTAAATATGTTTGCATTTGGTTTGAGGTGTCTTTTGCAGGTTAAAGCGAAGCGCTCATTGCAATCGACTTGTCCCCCAATACACTTAGGCGAGCGCTGGGCTGCAGCTAAGCCCCCGAGTGGGAGGTTTGCTCTCCACTCGGTAGGATTTCCAAAAAACTTAGGCGAGCACTGGGCTGCAGCTAAGCCCCCGAGTGGGAGGTCTGCTCTCCACTCGGTAGGATTTCAGATACTTAGGCGAGCACTAGGCTGCAACTAAGCCCCCGAGTGGGAGGTTTGCTCTTCACTCGGTAGGATTTTCAAAAAACTTAGGCGAGCACTGAGCTGCAGCTAAGCCCCCGAGTGGGAGGTTTGCTCTTCACTTGGTAGGATTTTCAAAAACTTAGGCGAGCGCTAGGCTGCAGCTAAGCCCTCGAGTGGGAGGTCTGCTCTCCACTCGGTAGGATTTTGTATTGGTGGCGTAGCTCGGAAGGAGTGGTTAGCAGTTGACTTGAACCTCGTCCTCCTTGCAGAGCGCATGTTGTATTTGTGGCATACCTCGGAAGGAGAGGGTAGCAGTCGACCTGCACCTCATCCCCTTGCAGAGCTCATGTTGTATTTGTGGCGTAGCTCGAAAGGAGAGGGTAGCAGTCGACCTGCACCTCGTCCCCCTTGCAGAGCGCATGTTGTATTTGTGGCGTAGCTCGGAAGGAGAGGGTAGCAGTCGACCTGCACCTCATCCTCCTTGCAGAGCGCACGTTGTATTTGTACTTAGGCGAGCGCAATTCTGCAGCTAAGCCTCCGAGTGGAAGGCTGGCTTACCACTCAGTAGGATTTTGTTTAACTTAGGCGAGCACTGGGCTGCAGCTAAGCCTCCGAGTGGAAGGCTGGCTTACCACTCGGTAGGATTTTGTTTAACTTAGGCGAGCACTGGGCTGCAGCTAAGCCTCTGAGTTGAAGGCTGGCTTACCACTCGGTAGGATTTTATTTAACTTAGGCGAGTACTTGGACTGCAGCTAAGCCTCCGAGTGGAAGGCTGGCTTACCACTCGGTAGGATTTTGTTTCTCTTAGGCGAAACGGATTTCGCAGCTAAGCCTTCATGTGGGAGACTGGCTCACCACTCGGTTAGGATTTTTTTATAGACTTAGGTGAATCGGATTCGCAGCCAAGCCACCCACTGGGGGATTGTTTTGTGTGGACAAAAGAAATAACAATTACTGTGAAAATTATAAAGATCTTGTCTTTGATAAATAAACTACAGAAGTACTTTTATTACAACTCGTCCGAGTGAATACTTAAGTGTAAAAGGGGCGGAGAAGCTCCGCGTTCCAAGCTCGGGGCTCGTCGATCTGATGCTCGACATTGTAAAGACGGTATGCTCCATTGTGGAGAACCTTGGTGACGATGAAGGGACCTTCCCAAGAAGGAGCAAGCTTGTGTGGTTTCTGCTGATCCACTCGGAGAACTAAATCTCCTTCCTAGAAGGCTCGACTCTTCATGTTTTTGGCATGGAAGCGACGCAAGTCTTGTATGTAAATGGTCGATCTGATCAGAGCCATCTCCCTTTCTTCCTCTAAGAGGTCGACTGCATCCTGCCGCGCTTGTTCTGCTTCAGCTTCGGTGTAGAGCTCGACCCAGGGAGCATTGTGGAGGAGGTCACTCGGCAAGACTGCTTCAGCTCCGTAGACTAAGAAGAATGGAGTTCTTCTAGTCGACCGATTGGGCGTGGTCCTTAACCCCCAAAGCACCGAGGGAAGTTCGTCGACCCATGCGCCAGCCGCATGCTTGAGATCGCGCATCAAACGGGGTTTCAACCCTTTGAGAATCAAGCCGTTGGCTCGTTCTGCCTGTCCATTCGACTGTGGATGGGCGACTGAAGCATATGCGACTCGTGTGCCTTGAGATGTGCAGAAAGTGAAAGTGCTAGTTATCGACTAGAGGGGGGGGGTGAATAGGCGATTTTTATGGAAGTCTTCAAAAGATGGAAGTTTCAAAGACAAACAATAGAAACAACCTAATTGATATGCAGCGGAAGATAAACTACAACAAGCAAGCCATAATCAAGTATGCAATAGCATTAACGTTCGAAGATTAATAGCAGCTAGGTAGTAGGATCAGGATGGAAGATAGTATGAAGCCAATCAACAATAGTAGTCAAGCAATGAAATCAATCAGATAAGACGATAAGCAACGACTTCACAAAGACAAACTCAAAGTAAAGGAGGGAAGAGATAGAACCAGTTGCTTGTTGAAGACACAGAATTTGTTGGACCAGTTCCAGTTGCTGTGACAACTGTACGTCTGGTTAGGGAGGCTGAGATTCAACTCAGAAGACCGTGTCTTCACCTTATTCCCCTTGAGCTAAGGACACTTAGTGCTCGCCCAATCACTCTGGTAAGTCTTCAAGGTAGACTTCGAAACCTTCACAAACTTCGTTCACCCGGCAATCCACAATGACTCTTGGATGCTCAGAACGCGACGCCTAACCGGCTGGAGGATACACAGTCCTCAAGTGTAATAAGTCTTCAGGTCACACAGACAGAAAGACTTCAGTGATGCCTAACACTCTTTGGCTCTGGGTGTTGGGCTTTGTCCTCGCAAGGATTTCTCTCTCTCAAATGCTTCGAGGTGGGTTGCTCTCAAACGCTAAAAGCCGTATATTAACTCTGAGCAGCCACCAATTTATGGTGTAGGGGTGGACTATTTATAGCCACTAGGCAACCCGACCTGATTTGTCCGAAATGACCCTGGGTCACTAAGGAACTGACATGTGTTCCAACGGTCAGATTTCAAACACAAACGACAACTTTACTTGGGCTACAAGCAAAGCTGACTCATCCAACTCTGGATAAGATTTGCTCTCATTGTCTTCGCTCGAAGACATAGGATTTGGGTTGAGCATCACTTCAGTCACTCTGACTTAGTTCACTTGGACCCCACTTAACAGTACGGTGGTTCCTATGACTCAACAAAGAAGAAAAGGAAACAACAAAACCACACAGTCTTCATGCTCCATAGTCTTCACGCAACGTCTTCTCATGTCATAGTCTTCAATATGAATATCTTCTCATACCACCATTGTCGTCAATGTTTTCATACATTTTTAGGGGTCATCTCCGGTAGGTAAACCGAATCAATGAGGGACACTACATGCGTTATCCTACAATTCTCACAAATGCATTAGTCCCTCAACCAACTTTGTCGTCAATACTCCAAAACCAACTAGGGTTGGCACTAGATGCACTTACAATCTCCCCCTTTTTGGTGATTGATGACAAACTGGTTGAAGTTTTCAACGGGGATAAAGTATGTAAAATTGTAAAGGATAGGAATTTGTCTTCATAAGTAGCATGGGCTCCCCCTGAAGATGTGCATATAAATAATTTTGCTTTTGGAATGCAAATGCACATGGCGGGTTGTACTTGTGGAGATCCACTTCAACTTATGAAGATAATTCATCATGCATGAAATGATATAGCATATAGGATGACATGCATAATGAAAAATGGACGTCTGCAGGATGATTTAAGTGCGGAAGTTATAATCGCACGTGGAAATGCAAATAAGTAGCAGACGACCATCAAGTTTAAGTGTTACAACTCAGAGAACCAAATGTTTCAAAACGCAAGAGTTGTAAGCACGAGGCAAAATATAACGCAACTGCCCATTTGAACCCGCTTGAAGACTATCAACTCATACGCTTCTCCCCCTTTTGTCAGTAATGACCAAAAAGGTTTGAAGACATAGAGCATCTACTCGTCTTCTTGATGGGTAGGTGAAGCAGTAGGGTTGTCGTTGTTGGGTGGCGGTGCAGATGAACTTGGTGCAGTGTCGATGCGCGCAGTAGTAGTAGGAGGTGGTGAAGTAGCATCATCTTCATCATTGATCACTCTAGCGAGGAAGAATATTCAGAGTCTTCAAGAGATGGAGTTCTTCGTAAGACAGCATTCTGTGGAGGAGTGGAGTCAAACTGAAATCTTTCATTGAAGCCATCATCTTGAAGATCTGCTTCAGCACTAAGCAGGGTCAAACTCTTCCATGATCGCCGGCAAGTTTCGTGAGCAACAAAGGCATTCTTGGTGGCAAGGTTGCGAATGCAATTGACATCCACCAAGAGGCTTTGCATCTGTCTCTTGAGCCAAAAGTGATGTTTATCCTGTTTCTGATGAAGGGCCACAAGAAGTTCTCGATCATTGAGAACGCGAGAATGCTTCCGAGGCCTTTGGGCAATGGTGCTTTCAGTGGCTTCAGTAGGTGCTCGATGAGGCAGACGAGTATTTCCAGCCAATGGATAGATTCGTGTAGCTGCTTGAACACCTTCAATGGGTTGAGTGAAGCTTTGCTGCTCGGCATTCTGAAGACAAAGAGGCTTCTTGGCTGGGTCAGGATATATAGCTTCAACTGACATATCAACCTCAGGTAGAAAAATCACATGATTGTGAGCAGAAGGTTGATAGTTGACAGTAGAGTGTCGCTTTATGAGGCGCATGACCCATGGAGCATAAAACTTCAGACCAAAGAGATCAGAGCCAGATGCAGCAAGTTGTCTGATGAAGAAATCTTGTGCATTGAAGCTGATGCCATTGAAAATGTAGAAGACCAAAGTCTTCATAGCTCCTTCAAGCTTTGCCGCTGATGAATGTCCTTTGATAGGCCATAGAGTCCGCCTGATGATGTGATATATGGTGCATGGAAGATACTCAAGGTCTTCAACAAAGAACTCTGTTGGATATTCAGCATCACGGGGCAAAGGCTTCATCATGCTCAGCATCTGACTCATATTGGGTTCAGGCCTATGAAAGATGCTTTCCAGGGCATTGCGATGATGTTGACAGCCAGGTTCATAGAGTTCTCCGGGAGTGGACATGCCTGTAAGCTCGATGATATCCATAGCTTTGGCTTCATGATGAACGTTTCCAGTCATCCACGAGAGAACCCAAGTCTTTGTATCTCTATTGTAGCCGCGAATGTGCAGTGTGGCATAGAATTGAAGCAATAGTTCTTCATTCCAGTGTTCTTTATTTGTGACAAAACTGAGCAGCCCAGCATCACGAAAGCAGTCAAGTGCTTCTTCTAAGCAGGGGAGTCCAGTAATGGCTTCAGTGTCGAGGCGCATATGAGCGAAGATGCGCCCTTGATCATACAGAACACAGGAGTAATAGCTTCGCTGCTGATGACTCCAGAACCGATCTGATGCAATTCTTGGCTTCGTGTAGGTGTTCTTCGAGCTATCAAAGAACGTGTTGTGGCTCTTGAAGCCATTAGCATTGAAGGACCCTGCTGAGTTTGCAGTACCTAGAAACCTTGGCAGTCTTGGCTTGGGCTTCTGGACTTGAGGCCTATGCTCAACATGATAGTCAAATTGAGGACCAAAGACATTAGGCGGAGGGACCAGAACGGGCCATCTGACGGTTGTTAGCTCTCCATGGTTATATGCCTGCTCAATTGTATGGGGCCTTGGTGGTGGAATAGGAGCAGTGGAAGCAACTGAGGCTTCAGGCTGCACAACAGGTGCTTCAGAAGCAGTAGCCTCACTAGCTTCAGGTGCAGTGGCCGCATTAGCTTCAGGCACACTGGTTGTTGCAAGCTCCACATTAGCTTCAGCCATGACAATGTCATCGGCTTCACTTGCGTTGGTTGTGGGAGCTTCAGGATTTTCAACCTCCACTTGAGGAGCTGGAGGGTCAGGCATTGACACGTTCACTTTGTGAACTATTTCTTCAGGAATGGGGGAGTAGAGACACGTTCTTCTTAACGTTCTTCATCGGCTGATGCAGCCGGATTGTCTTCAGCAGCAGGTGCTTCAGACGCAGAGACATTCACAACAGGAGTGGCTTCTGAAAACACTTGACGTGCAACAGGTTGATGTTGCACTTCTCCTTCTGGAACGCTCGGAAGAGGAGCTTGAGGCCTTGGTCCTTTGCGAAGCCTTTGAAGTACTGGCAACGCTTTTGGAGATGGAGTGGGCAGGCCCTCATCCTCTTCAGCTTGTACGGATGTTGTGACTTGTTGTTGCTGGGGAGTGTTGGGGGAGTCTTGTTCTTGCGGGCGATCAACCCATGAATCATCCTGTGCAATTGGCGTCAGAGGACGACCAATGCTGATGAGTTTGCTGTTCGTACGAACAGGCGATGATACCACATTGTATTCGATCTGAGGAAGAACTTCATCATCTTCAACATTGTCATGATGACCAATGTCTTCAGCAGCGGTGGGTTCAGCTGCTGGAATATCTTCAGCTTCAGGAGCCTCTCTGGAAGCAGGCTCATGAACAGTCATGTGAAGTTCTTGGGATGCAGATGCAGGATGAATCACTGAGATGGGTTCAACAAAAAGGGACTCTATGGGAGTAGCCCGATTCTTCTTGGTCTTGCGCTTCTTCTTGGAGGGAGCGGCATCAGAGGCTTCGGTATTCTTCCTCTTTCTGGCTTCGGCCTCTGCAGCCCTCGTCTTCTTCTGTTCTGAAGCGGTTGTGGTGACCTTTGGCTTCGAGCCAGTCATGCTACTTGGGAAGATAATGCGTGGAGCTTCTTGGCTTGAAGGCGCAGGCTGATCAGCAGGAAGCTTCTTCTTTTTCTTTGCTGCCATCCTGGGGTCAATGCCAGGACGGCCAAGTGACTTGCGCTTCTCAGCCTCATTGTAGGCAAGCACACACTTATCAGCCAAACTCTTCATGCGCTCACGAGAGCCTTGAGCTTCTTGGCGCTTCTTCACAAAAGCTTCTTTAAGCTCATGCAGCATGACCTTAAAGTTCCTGACGTCTTGAATACTCAGCTTGGCCATATGCTTCTTGAATTGAGCCTTTTCATAATCAATCTTGTGCTTGTGCTCAACGATTCGCTGAGCGAGAGCCAGCTCAGAAGCAATGGCGCCATTGAAAGAGACGCTGAGGCCAATTGGAAGTTGTAAATCCTCAAAGCTGACGTTTGGGGTGTCGAACCACTCATCAATGAAATTGTGGATGATGGCCACATCAAAGAGAGGCAAATTGCTGAAGATTTCTGCTTCTTCCTTGCTCTTTATCAGCTGCTCAAGAGCATCATCCGCAAGATCTTCATCACTTGATAGATCAATGGGTTCTTCACGCAGAATAGCAGCAGGAGTCAGAGCTTGATCAGTATGCCTGACAAGTTGCCTTTTCTTCTCCGTCTTCTTGGAGATACGAGATTGATCTTCAGACTGCACACTGGCTTCACGAGGTGCAGTGGCCAATGGCTTCACACGAGAAGCCTTTGGAGGTGCGGCTGATGATGTAACCTTAATCTTCTTTGGCTTCTTCGGCCTTGGAGTAGGAGCAGGGGCTTCATCAGAATCAGCATCATTGTTGGGATGATCCACTCTGGCACCATGAACCAAGACGTAGCAGATGAGACCATCAAGGTTTGCAAAGGGGCCAATTCTATTCTCTTCAGCTTCACGTGTCCCATCCTCACGGGGAGCAGAGGGACCAGGATTGAAGTCTAATCCCCATGACTTCTTGTTTTCCTTTGCTGAAGACATAGCAAACTGGAAGTTGCGCTTGAAGAGATTGTCGTCACGACACCAGAGCAATGATGATGGGTCGGCTTCTTCAGGCTGTGGTCCACGAACCATGCACGGATAGAATTTTTGCTCAATGGCTTCAGCTCTGTTCTTGGGGGGAAGGCCTCGATAGAGAATATCACCCCAAGGACTCTTGATAGCATACTTCTCTGTGTACTCCTGGGTGACGTACCTATACTTGTACCACTGTTCATCCCAATAGCGTCGAATCCATTGGATTCGAGTCTTGCGTTGATTGTAATCTTCTTCAGGATCTGTTTTGTATATATCTGCAAGATCATCAGGCAGATCCCTAGATGTTCCCCCACGACGCTGTCTTCCACCCTTCCTGACTGATTTCTCTGCATCCATGAACTTCAAACTGAATGGTTTCAATATGCTCAAAGGCTTCAGAGATTTACGCTTGCTGGTCAAACAGGAACTGGCTTCAGGAGAATTGATATGATGCTGTAAGTATTCTGCAAACGAATGCAGACTATGAGAACCTAGGGATTCTCCCACGGACATGTACCTGTGACAGCATTAGAGATGCGAGGGAAGGGGACGAGGTCATATGCATTCTCAGAAGATTTTGAAGATAAATTAGTTTGAAGATATTGACCTCATCATGTGAAGACATTCACTTACATAGGTGAGTTGGTTCCAGATTTGTACCAATTCGTGAATAAGTACAAGTGAGGAATCAAACTTGATATGAAATCTAAGTGAATATACTAGGCATTAAGAGATGCAGACAGAATCAATTTATCATTGAATAGGTAGAAACTACTTTCGGTAAACAGGATGAATCTTGAAGGTCAAAAAGGTGGTAAAAATAGAGTTATAATTATCACACGAAGAACTGCTAGATGGGAAGAATAGGAGACCGAGTAGTTCAGTCCATCGTGCCCTAACTTGGCGACGGAGGACACCTACGGCGACGGCGGAGAGGACGATGTCCGCGGCCGGCGTGAGGACGGTGTTGGAGAAGTTGCGGCAGCTAAGCGCTTCGTCGCTGGTGTCGTCGAGAGCTAGCGGTGGCGCTAGGGTTTTGACGGAGGTGGAGAGGTGGAAGAAGGATTTCTTTACCGCAGGGGACACATATTTATAAGTAGGTGTGCAGCATAATGCAATTACGCAGGTGCCCCTGTCTGTTCACATCCGTGGGGTACGTGGCAAGCATGCAACACATTTAGAATTGTCCCACATTCCCACGCCCGCCAAGTATGTCGGATGTTCGTTCCGGCTTCTTCGGATATTGACAGTTTAGATGATTCATTTAAATAGGACTTGATGTTTTGTCTCTGTGTCTTCTGCTGACAAGGATGCAGAGAAGACATTCGACAGTTTCAATAGAATGCATATGATTTGGACAGATAGAGTTTGAGATAGGAAGCATAGAGAGATTGGGGTCCGATCACATTCACTTAGTTCAAAAGATTCAACTTGAAGACATAGCTATAAGTGAATGCTGTAGAGGACAGAACGCTAGTATATATATGCAATCAAATCACTATAGCGCAGAAAAATCACGAAGATAAATTGAAACTGAAGACAAACCAAATGCGAAATCTTTGCAAAATAACACCATGAGTGAAACACTTCAAACAGAGAAATTTGGTGGTGGCGTTACCCACCGTATAGGAAGTATTAGACCCAGACACGACGCACAATTATCGTGGCGCTCCGAAGTCAAATTCCATGTTAATGTATTCACACTCAGAGTGTAAATCTTCATTGATTGAAGTATATACATTACTTTGTGTGTTGCACATCTAAGTCATCAACATGCATAAGTGTTAGGATGTATGCCTGATCACAGGACATTAGAGGATTCCAAGATATTTAGCTCACACCGTAACTTGCAAAACCTTTTCTCATCCAAGGGCTTTGTGAAGATATCTGCCAGTTGCTCTTCAGTGTTGACGTGCATGATATCTATATCTTTCTTCATAACATGATCTCTGAGAAAGTGATGACGTATTTCAATGTGCTTTTTCTTCGAGTGCCGGACTGGATTGTTGGCAATCTTGATGGCACTTTCGTTGTCGCAGAAGAGAGGGACTTGCTTCAGATCGATGCCATAGTCCTTGAGAGTTTGCTTCATCCACAGAAGCTGAGCACAATAGGATCCAGCAGCAATGTATTCAGATTCAGCAGTTGAGAGTGATACACAGTTCTACTTCTTTGAAGACCAACAAACAAGTGATCGACCAAGAAAATGACATGTGCCTGATGTTGACTTGCGATCCACCTTGTCACCAGCATAATCAGCATCCGCGAATCCAACCAGATCAAACCTTGAGCCCTTTGGATACCATAATCTGAGTGTTGGGGTGTAAGCCAAATATCTAAGAATTCGCTTCACTGCTAAGTGATGCGATTCCTTTGGTGCCGCTTGGAATCGAGCACACATGCAAACACTAAGCATAATATCTGGCCTAGATGCACATAGGTAAAGTAAAGAACCAATCATGGAGCGGTATACCTTTTGATCGAACTCTTTACCATTGTCGTCGGGACCAAGATGATGTTTGGCTGGCATTGGCGTCGTGTAACCTTTGCAATCTTGCATGCCGAACTTCTTCAGGCAATCTTTGAGATATTTTTCTTGAGATATGAAGATGCCATTTCTTTGTTGATGGATTTGAAGACCAAGGAAGAACTTCAGCTCACCCATCATGGACATCTGATATTGCTCTTGCATCATAAATCCAAACTCATCACTGTACTTCTGGTTGGTGCAGCCGAAGATTATGTCATCAACATATATTTTGCACACAAACAGTTCACCATCATATGTCTTCGTGAAGAGTGTGGGATCGAGGGATCCCGGTTTGAAGCCTTTACTTTTCAGGAAGTCTTTAATTGTACCATACCAAGCGCGAGGAGCTTGTTTGAGGCCATACAGTGCTTTGTTGAGTTTGTACACCATATCAGGATGTTTCGGATCTTCAAAGCTAGGTGGTTGTGCAACATATACTTCTTCTTCAATCTTGCCATTGAGAAATGCACTCTTTACATCCATTTGATATAGCAAGATGTTGTGATGATTTGCATAGGCTAGCAGTATGCGAATGGCTTCAAGCCTAGCAACAGGAGCAAATGTTTCATAGAAGTCAATTCCTTCAACTTGAGTATATCCTTGAGCCACAAGACGTGCTTTGTTTCTGACGACTTGACCATGCTCATCTTGCTTGTTTCGATATATCCATTTTGTTCCTATAATGTTATGCTTGCGAGGGTCAGGTCGCTTGACAAGTTCCCAAACATTATTCAGCTTGAACTGTTGAAGTTCTTCTTGCATGGCTTGAATCCATTCAGGTTCCATAAAAGCTTCAGCAACTTTCTTGGGTTCTGATATTGACACAAATGAAAAGTGCCCACAGAAGTTTGCTAGCTGTGTTGCTCTTGAGCGAGTAAGCGGACCAGGCGCATTGATGCTGTCAATTATCTTCTCAATTTGTACTTCATTTGCAACACGAGGATGAACTGGACGAAGACCTTGCTCATGCTGATCATTGTCATCATTGGAAGTATTGTCTTCGGTCTGAGCATTGTCTTTAGGTTGGTTTGGTGCAGAAATGGTAAGTTCCTCTTCAGGCTGTGCTTCAGAGTGCATGATCTCACCAGTTCCCATCAACTTGATAGATTCACAGGAAGGAGCTTCATCAAGTGTACTTGGCAGAATTTCTCTTTGTGAACCATTGGTTTCATCAAATCGCACATCCACTGTTTCAACGATTTTGTAGTGGAAGAGGTTGAAGACTCTGTAATAGTGCGAATCCTTTCCACAGCCAAGCATGAAGCCTTCGTGAGCTTTGGGTTCAAATTTTGACTTGTGATGGGGATCCTTGATCCAACATCTAGCACCAAAGACTCTGAAGTAGCTGACATTTGGCTTCTTGCCAGTGAGGAGCTCATAGGATGTTTTGCCCAGAAGCTTATGGATGTAGACACGGTTGATGATGTGACAAGTTGTATCAATGGCTTCAGACCAGAACTTTCTTTGTGTCTTGTACTCGTCAAGCATTGTTCGTGCCATCTCAATAAGGGTTCTGTTTTTGTGCTCAACAATGCCATTTTGCTGTGGTGTGTATGGAGCAGAAAATTCATGAGTGATTCCCATTGTATCCAGATAAAGATCAAGGCCGGTATTCTTGAATTCAGTGCCGTTATCACTTCTGATATGCTTGATCTTGACGCCAGAGTTGTTCATTGCTCGATTGGCGAATCGTCTGAAGACATCTTGTACTTCAATCTTGTAGAGAATTATGTGCACCCATGTGTATCTTGAGTAGTCATCGACAATGACGAAGCCATAGAGACACACCGTTGTTGTGAGGGTGGAGTAGTGGGTAGGTCCAAATAAGTCCATGTGTAGCAGCTCGAAGGGTTGAGATGTTGTCATGATGGTCTTCGAAGGATGCTTGGCCCTTGTCATCTTTCCAGCTTCGCAGGCACCACACAGATGATCTTTCTTGAACTTGACACCTTCGATGCCTATGACATGCTTCTCCTTGACGAGAGTGTGCAAGTTCCTCATGCGTGCATGCCCCAGCCTTCGATGCCAGAGCCAGCATTCCGAAGCTTTAGCAAGAAGACATATGGCAAGTTTTGGACCTGCTCAGAAATCTACCATGTATAGATCACCTTTCCTATACCCTTCAAAGACTGTGTCAGCAAATGTGATTTGACTCTTGTCGGATGGACGTAAGGTTGAGTCCATGAGAAGACTTTGATCACCAGTCATATGATTGGTGCATCCGCTGTCAATAATCCATTCTGAAGCTTTTGGTGTACCCTACAGTGCAGTTAGAGGGATAGGCTTCACAATGTATGTTGTGAAGCATAAGCATTTGATGCACACTTGGATTATCACAGCATAGATGAGAGTTAGCACATAGTATGTCAGGTAAGCGATTCATATGTGGAATACATATTAAGTTATTTTATCATGCGTCCCTTTGTGTTTTAGGTCCCCAGCAATTATATCGGACACCATTGATTGCTGGCTGGAGACCACATTCTGCAAGAGAGAGTTAATTCTTCTTCACCACCCACATTTTCAGGGGTGGCTTAGAAGCAATGAGTCTAAGTGCAGCATCTGAGAATTTCGGCTTTGAAGCCCTAGCAAATAGCCTTGCAGGAGATGAATGATACTCATGTGAATAAGTAGAAAAGTTCTTAGTTCTATGAACATAGCGATTTGAAGACACACGCTCATATTCATGAGTCTGAGTATGATTTCCCTGCAAAACATTGGCGTTAGGGTGACTCAAGTGAGTCCTGTGTTCGTAAGTAGCCGTTGGACCATATGATGCCTTTGGTCTGGGGTTTGTCTTCTTCCCTGGTGGTGTCATGATGACATTCACTGGAAGATTCTCAAGGCAGCTTTTGGGAACCCAGATCTTCTTCATAGGAGGTCCATTCCTGCAGTTAGTACCAATATACCTGGCAAACACTTCACCATTCTGATTTTTGAACAGTTTATAGTTTGCATCAAAGGATTCATCAATGATAATAGGATTAGCACAGGTAAATCCAGATAAAGTAGATGGATCCACTGACGGTTCCTTTCCAGCAACCCATGTGGTTTTGGGATACTGCTCAGGCTTCCAGTAGGAACCATCAGCATTCATTTTCCTCTCGAACCCAACACCCTCTTTCCTAGGGTTTCGGTTCAGAATCTGCTTTTTGAGGACATCACAAAGTGTCTGATGCCCTTTCAGACTTTTATACATCCCTGTTTCAAGCAATGTCTTCAACCTAGCATTTTCATCAGAAATAGTAGTGGTATCCTCAGAAGAGGGGTTAGTTGCCACATGAGTAGTTGAAGACAGAGCAACAGTAGCAGCAGTGGAACATTCAGCAATAGAGGTAGCGTTATCACGCTCAATGCATTTCACTCAAGGTGGTTCACATCCTTCCTGAGCGGGACTGATCTATTGAGCGAGTAATGAATCGTGCTTCTTTAGAAGAACTTCATAATCCACTCTTACCTTTTCAAGATCTTGCTCTCTTTGAAGACATTCAGAAGAAAGTTTCTCATGATTAGATAAGAGAGCATTATGTTGATCTTTAAGGGTGTCAAACTTGGAGTGAAGTCTCTGAAGACTATCAGCCAAAGCTTTTGACTGATCCATTTCTTTGCCCAACATATCATCGCTCTTACTAAGCATGTTTTGAATCTTTTCCAAAGCTCTTTGTTGTTTAGTGGCAAGGGAAGCAAGTTTGACATAGCTGGGGCCAAATTCATCACCTGATTCATCATCACTAGTTTCAGAAAGATAGCATTCAGTTACCTTAGCACCCCCTGCCATGAGGCATGGTGAAGATGAAGACAATTCAGGTGGAAAGGTCATCTCTTTAAGAGACTCCTTGTAGTCATCAAGCCAAGGATCATGACGATTAAGATGACTATCATAGACCTCAGCAAGTCGGTCCCAGATTAGCTTCGCGTGATTGAGGTGCACGACGTTCCTGAACTGATTTCGGGACAGGCAGGAGCAGATGACATCCTTTGCAGTGAGGTTCAGTAGAGTGTACTTACGAATGTCATCAGCCTCCGCCATCTTGCATAGATCGGTGAGACCAATCTCGGTGACGGTCCACAGTTCACTGTCCGTAGCCATGAGTCGCTTCTTCATCATGGCTTTCCACCGGGGATACTCATGACCGTCAAAGGTAGGGCAAGATACATTCCTCAATCCTGCAGTCGACATAGCTAAACTCCAGGTGGTTAAACCGAATCACACTGAACAAGGGAGTACCTTGCTCTGATACCAATTGAAAGTGCTAGTTATCGACTAGAGGGGGGGGGGTGAATAGGCGATTTTTATGAAAGTCTTCGAAACATGGAAGTTTCAAAGACAAACAATAGAAACAACCTAATTGATATCCAGAGGAAGATAAACTACAACAAGCAAGCCATAATCAAGTATGCAATAGCATTAACGTTCGAAGATTAATAGCAGCTAGGTAGTAGGATCAGGATGGAAGATAGTATGAAGCCAATCAACAATAGTAGTCAAGCAATGAAATCAATCAGATAAGACGATAAGCAATGACTTCACAAAGACAAACTCAAAGTAAAGGAGGGAAGAGATAGAACCAGTTGCTTGTTGAAGACACATAATTTGTTGGACCAGTTCCAGTTGCTGTGACAACTGTACGTCTGGTTAGGGAGGCTGAGATTCAACTCAGAAGACCGTGTCTTCACCTTATTCCCCTTGATCTAAGGACACTTAGTCCTCGCCCAATCACTCTGGTAAGTCTTCCAGGTAGACTTCCAAACCTTCACAGACTTCGTTCACCCGGCAATCCACAATGACTCTTGGATGCTTAGAACACGACGCCTAACCGGCTGGAGGATACACAGTCCTCAAGTGTAATAAGTCTTTAGGTCGCACAGACAGAAAGACTTCAGTGATGCCTAACACTCTTTGGCTCTGGGTGTTTGGGCTTTGTCCTCGCAAGGATTTCTCTCTCTCAAATGCTTCGAGGTGGGTTGCTCTCAAACGACAAAAGCCGTATATTAACTCTGAGCAGCCACCAATTTATGGTGTAGGGGGTGGGCTATTTATAGCCACTAGGCAACCCGACCTGATTTGTCCGAAATGACCCTGGGTCACTAAGGAACTGACACGTGTTCCAATGGTCAGATTTCAAACACACACGGCAACTTTACTTGGGCTACAAGCAAAGCTGACTCATCCAACTCTGGATAGGATTTGCTCTCATTGTCTTCGCTCGAAGACATAGGATTTGGGTTGAGCATCACTTCAGTCACTCTGACTTAGTTCACTTGGACCCCACTTAACAGTACGGTGGTTCCTATGACTCAACAAAGAAGAAAAGGAAACAACGAAACCACACAGTCTTCGTGCTCCATAGTCTTCACGCAATGTCTTATCATGTCATAGTCTTCAATATGAATATCTTCTCATACCACCATTGTCGTCAATGTCTTCATACATTTTTAGGGGTCATCTCCGGTAGGTAAACCGAACCAATGAGGGACACTACCTGCGTTAGCCTGCAATTCTCACAAACGCATTAGTCCCTCAACCAACTTTGTCGTCAATACTCCAAAACCAACTAGGGGTGGCACTAGATGCACTTACAGAAAGCTCTGAATTCTTCGGAATCGAAGTTTGACCCGTTGTCCGTGATGATGCTGTGCGGGACTCCATATCTGAATATCAATTCTCTGATGAAGCTGACAGCAGTACCGGCATCGAGGTTCTTGATGGGTTTGGCCTCAATCCACTTGGTGAACTTGTCGACTGCTACCAGCACATGGGTGAAACCGCTTCTGCCTGTTCTCAAAGGACCAACCATATCCAACCCCCATACTGCAAAGGGCCAGATGAGTGGTATGGTCTTCAAAGATGACGCGGGCTTGTGTGACATATTGGAGTAAAATTGACATCCCCCGCACTTGTCGACTATCTCCTTTGCCATTTCATTCGCTCTTGGCCAATAAAATCTGGCTCGGTATGCTTTGGCCATGATGGTCCGAGAGGACCCATGATGGCCATAGGTCCCCGAGTGGATGTCATCAAGGATTATTCGACCTTCCTTCGGCGTTATGCATTTCTGACCAACTCCAGTCGCGCTTTCTCTATACAGCTGTCCCCTTATCATGGTAAAGGCCTTAGATCAGCGGACGATCTGTCGAGCCTCTTCTTCGTCCTCCGGGAGTTCTTTCCTCAATATATACGCGATATACGGTACTGTCCAATCGGGAGTGATCACTGAAACTTCCATGATCAGGTCGACCACTGCTGGGACTTCAACTTCAGTCGGATCCGTAACACTCTTAGGTTGCGGAGCTTCATCGGTAAAAGGATCTTCTACGACTGACGGAGTGTGGATATGCTCCAAGAACACATCACTGGGGATGGCTTCTCTCTTGGATCCTATCTTCGCCAAATCGTCAGCTGCTTGATTTTTCTGTCGGGGTATGTGGTGGAGCTCTAACCCTTCGAACTTCTTTTCGAGCTTCCTCACTGCATTGCAGTATCCAGTCATGGCTGGGCTTCTAACGTCCCACTCCTTCATCACCTGATTGACCACCAAATCTGAGTCGCCATAGACCATAAGGCGACGGACACCAAGTGAAATGGCCATGCGCAGCCCATACAAGAGTGCTTCATATTCTGCTTCATTGTTGGAGGAATCAAAGTGGATTTGGAGCACATATCCTCGGGGGGAAACCAAAACAACCCCAGGACCAGAGCCATTTAACATCTTAGAGCCATCAAAGAACATGGTCCAATGCTCCGAGTGAACTTGAGTCGGTTGCTGTTGCTCAATCCACTTAGCAAGGAAATCTGCTATAGCCTGGGACTTAATGGCTTTCTTTGCCTCGAATTTGATATCAAGGGGAAGGAGTTCAATCTCCCATTTAGCCACTCGACCAGTTACATCTCTGTTGTGCAGAATCTCTGACAATGGTGCGTCGCTGACGACTGTAATGTCATGATCAGAGAAATAATGAGCAACCTTCTTCATGGTCATGTAGATCCCATATACGAGCTTCTGATAATGAGGATATCTTTGCTTCGATGGGGTCAAAACTTCAGAGAGATAATACACTGGGCACTGAACTTTGAAGGCTTTCCCTTTTTCTTCCCGCTCGACCGTAAGTACTGTACTGACGACTTGTCCTGTGGCTGCAATATAAAGCAACAGAGGCTCTTTGCTGATTGGAGCAGCAAGCACCGGCTGGGTGGAGAGCAGAGTTTTTAACTCGGCAAACGCTGCATCAGCTTCTGGAGTCCACTCGAACTTGTCTGCCTTCTTCATCAGTCGGTAAAGGGGCAATGCCTTTTCACCGAGGCGAGAGATGAATAGACTTAGCACGGCCAAGCATCCAGTAAGCTTCTGGATGTCGTGCACACGCACAGGGCGTTTCATTCGGAGTATGGTGCCAACTTTTTCTGGGTTAGCATCGATTCCTCGTTCTGAAACGAGAAAACCGATTAACTTTCCGCCAGGTACTCCGAATGTGCACTTTGATGGATTTAGCTTGATATCATACCTCCTGAGATTGGCAAATGTTTCAACTAGGTCAGTCAACAAGTCGGAACCCTTTCGTGACTTGACCACGATATCATCCATGTATGCTTCCACATTCCGACTGATTTGAGTGAGTAAACACTTTTGAATCATTCTCATGAACATGGCTCTGGCATTCTTGAGGCCGAATGGCATGGTGATATAGCAGAAGCACCCAAATGGAGTGATGAAAGCTGTTTTGATTTCGTCAGGTCCATACAGACGAATCTGATGATACCCGGAATAAGCGTCTAAAAAAGACAATCTCTCGCACCCCGCAGTCGAGTCGACAATTTGGTCGATGCGAGGGAGAGGAAAATGATCTTTTGGGCAGGCCCGATTGATACGTTTGAAATCAATGCACATGCGAAGTGAGTTGTCCTTCTTGGGAACCATGACGACATTGGCGAGCCACTCGGAGTGGTATATCTCTCGGATGAACTCTGCTGCAAGGAGTCGAGCCACCTCCTCACCAATGGCTTTTTTCTTCTGAACGGCGGACCGTCGAAGATGTTCTTTAACAGGTTTCGCTTTTGAGTCGACTCTAAGGCGATGCTCAGCCAGCCCCCTGGGAACACCCAGCATGTCAGCTGGCTTCCATGCAAAGATGTCCCAGTTCTCACGGAGGAACTGGATGAGCGCTTCTTCCTATTTAGAGTCGAGTGTTGTAGAAATGTGGGTCGGAGCTGCATTGGGGTCGGTCGGGTGGATGTGAACTGGCTTCGTCTCCCCAGATGACTGGAACACTGACTCTGTGGCGGGCTTCTTGGCCCGTAACAAATCACTCGGATATGCATTTTTCTTGTATTCTTCCAGCTCTACCACTGTTATCTGGTCATCCGCAATCTTTGAACCTTTCTGGAAACACTCTTCTGCCTTCTTCCGGCTGCCAGTGATAGTGATCACGCCTTTGGGGCCAGGCATCTTTAATTTGAGGTTTACATAACATGGTCGAGCCATGAAGCGGGCATAGGCTAGTCTTCCCAAAATAGCGTGGTAGGCGCTTCAGAAATCCACGACTTCAAATGTCAGCTTCTCTTTGCGGAAATGCTTCGAGTCGCCGAACACTACATCCAGAGCTATTTGGCCGAGTGACTCAGCCTTCTTTCCAGGAATGACTCCGTGAAAACTCATGTTGCTGGAACTGAGCCTGGACATCGGAATGCCCATTCCCTTGAGCGTCTCTGCATACAGTATATTCAATCCACTGCTGCCATCCATCAATACCTTCGTCAGTCGAGTGCCTTTGACGACTGGGTCGACCACCAGCGCTTGCCTCCCAGGGGTGGCAATGTGAGTAGGGTGATCATACTGGTCGAAAGTAATGGGAGTTTGCGACCATCTCAGATAGCTTGGTGTCGCCGAGGCGACCATATTGACCTCACGTTTGATCACTTTCAGTCGACTTTTGCTCTCTACATCAGCAAAAATCATCAGAGTGGAGTTGACATGAGGGTACTCTCCATCGCTGTCCTCCTTGTCCTCGGCGTTGTCCGACTCCTTCTCTTTGTCCTTCGGCTGCTTTCCTTGAAACTGCTGGATTAAGAGTCGGCACTGGCGAGTGGTATGCTTTGGGTAGATGAAGTTACCCTCTTCGTCTTTCCTCGTGTGGATATGACACGGTAGATCCATCACGTCATTACCCTCCTTATCCTTTACCTTCTTGGGGTTCCAAGATCCTTTGGGCTTCCCTTTGAATTTGCCCTGAGTCACGGCCAGAGCCTCTCCAGGAGCAGCCGGCTCGGCCTTCCGCTTCTTCTTCCGACTGGAGCTTCCTTCCTCCGACTGACTCGGCTTGTACTTGCCACTCCGAAGTCAGTCCTCTTCTTCGCCATTGGCGTACTTGGTGGCTATTTCCATCATCCGACTCAGGGTCATATCTCCAGTTCGACCAAACTTCAGTCTCAACTCTCTGTTCTTGACACCATCCTTGAAGGCGCAGACCGCTTGATGGTCCGACACATTCTCTACAGTATGATGCAAAGTGATCCATCTCTGGATGTAATCTCTCAGTGTTTCACTCGACTTTTGTACGCAAACTTGCAGCTCTGTCAATCCGGCCGGTCGCTTGCAAGTTCCCTCGAATGTCCTGACGAACACTCGGGAAAGATCTTCCCAGGTGTAAATGCTGCTAGGAGCTAACTTATTCAACCACGCCCTGGCCGAACCCTCTAGCATAAGTGGCAAATGCTTCATGGCCACCTCATCATTACCGCCACCAATTTGTACAGCCACTCGGTAGTCTTCAAGCCAAGTTTCAGGCTTAGACTCTCCGGTGAACTTACTTACTCCAGTCGCCAACCTGAAGTTGGGGGGTATCACTGTGGCTCTGATGGCTCTGCTAAAGCATTCTAGACCTGAAACATGGACTCGGCTACTTGTGGGCACATCTCTGTCATGGCCACCTCTGTGAGCTCTGTTCCGGTCGACCAAACCTTGCACGATGATGGATCTCGCGTCAAAGCCCGGCTCCCTGGGGTCGACTGGAGCTCTCCGCCCAACACTGAGCTAGCGCCTGTCATCTTGCTGCCGATGGGCGTTAGACCCACTTCTCGGGGGAGGAGTGCGCACTCGACGCCTATCATCACGATCAAATCGATCATCATAGTGGTCCCGCCGGCCTTCACGTCCCACGCGCCTCGGAGGCGACCTTGGGCTGTGAGCCGACTGAACAGTATTCGCAGCGACGGATCGACTGCGAATCCTGTTGCGCGACTGTGACACAACTGAATTCTGATCTCCTGCCGCCCGGAGCAAATCTCCGATCTGCATCAAGCCTCTTCCAGCCTCCGACTGAGAGGGCTGAATTGACTCCGCTATATGGGCTGCAGCTGCCAAATTCTGAATCGGGGTTCGATATACCTGAGTCGGTTGCGGAAAGAGCCGACGTCGGCTGGAGTCGGGTACTCGTTGACGCGCGCGCTCGTCGAGTGATCACTGGAGGTTCTCCAGTCGAGTGCCTTCAGCCAAGTTGGCCAAACGCGCCTCTTCCAAGGCACGAGCCTCTGGAGTTTCTCCTGCGATGGGAGTATGCAGGGCATCCATGTTCCGGCGGCGAAGATCTTCTCTTTGCTGAGAAGTGAGCGGCTCGGGCTGATATTCTTCGTGGGCCTGAGCGGGGTCGCCTCCATCGTCCATCCCGTCGATGCGGGGGAAACCGGGAGGGCTACGAGGCCCATTGACCATCAGGACCTTCGCCGCTGGATCGCTGCTGTCGCACTCGGATGCAGTCTCTACGGAGCTAGTCGACAGATTGAACAGGCCGTAGAGAGATTCGTCGGGCTCAATTGCCGCGACTTGGGTGGTGGCCGATTGGCGAGCTACTGCGTGTCTCACCCATCGCTGAAGCCTCGACCGACCGGAGCGCTTGCGCTGGCGGGAGACAGGGAGGGAAGACAGCACAGGAGTTGACCGGTATGGGGTCGACGGCTGCCGCAGCAGGACGCCACGGACACACGCCCGAAAGTGCATCGCCCCGCGGACGGGGAGCGCGTCGATGTCGAGTGGTGCCTCCTGGAGCCAAGCGGAGTCGTCGGCGATGAAAGCGAGCGCACCGAGACGGATCTCGCGGCCCTCGACCAGAGCTCCGTCGGAAACCATGATGAAGGCAATCGGACAAATTGCAACTTCTCCAAAAAGTCGCTAAGACACCTGCCCCACTGTGGGTGCCAACTGTCGTGGTTCTAAGTCTGACAGTAGAATGGGGGGTAGGTATGGAGAGGCAAGATCCTAGCTATGGAGTAGTTGTACACACGAGTGTTTAACGAGTTCAGGCCCTTCTCTAAGGAAGTAAAAGCCCTACGTCTCGGAGCCCGGAGGCGGTCGACTGGTTTATGTGTATAAGAGTTACAGGGGTGCGAACCCTTTACACTGAGGAGGGGGTGGCTTATATAGAGTCCGCCAGACCCCTCCGGCCCTCAGTTATGCAGGGTTTAAAGTACATTAAGATAGGGGGTTACTGGTAATGCCCTCGTAAAGTGCCATGAAGACTATTAAAGCTACTTAATGACATACCATTGCGTGCTGAGTGGCTTTAGGTCTCCTGGCCGTCGAGTGGTTGGCTTCATGATCGAGTGGCTATCTTCATCGTCGAGTGAAGTCCCTCTTGGTCGAGTGAAGTCCCTCTTGGTCGACTGGAAGGTAGCTTCTTCTAAGGATGTCCTTGGGTAGGGTATCCCAGATAGGTCCATGACCCTACCCTAGGTACATAACCTCATCAGGTCCCCCCATGCAGGTGGGCCCCACTCCAGAACCTTCTAGAACCTTCCCGGTACAATACCGAAAAATCCCGAACATTTTCCGGTGGCCAAAATAGGACTTCCCACATATAAATGTTTACCTCCAGACCATTCCGGAACTCCTCGTGACGTCCGGGATCTCATCCGGGACTCTGAACAACATTCGGTAACTACACACTAATTCCCATAACAGCTCTAGCATCACTGAACCTTAAGTATGTAGACCCTACGGGTTCGAGAATCATGCAGACATGACCGAGACAGCTCTCTGGCCAATAACCAACAGCGGGATCTGGATACCCATGTTGGCTCCCACATGTTCCACGATGATCTCATCGGATGAACCACGATGTCAAGGATTCAAGCAATCCCGTATACAATTCCCTTTGTCAATCGGTACGTTACTTGCCCGAGATTCGATCGCTGGTATCCCAATACCTCGTTCAATCTCGTTACCGGCAAGTCACTTTACTCGTTCCATAATGCATGATCCTGTGACTAACTACTTAGTCACATTGAGCTCATTATGATGATGCATTACCGAGTGGGCCCAGAGATACCTCTCCATCATACGGAGTGACAAATCCCAGTCTCGATTCGTGCCAACCCAACAGACACTTTTGGAGATACCTGTAGTGCACCTTTATAGCCATCCAGTTACATTGTGACGTTTGGTACACCCAAAGCATTCCTACGGTATCCGGGAGTTGCACAATCTCATGGTCTAAGGAAATGATACTTGACATTAGAAAAGCTCTTAGCAAATGAACTACACGATCTTGTGCTATGCTTAGGATTGGGTCGTGTCCATCACATCATTCTCATAATGATGTGATCCCGTTATCAATGACATCCAATGTCCATGGTCAGGAAACCATGACCATCTGTTGATCAACGAGCTAGTCAACTAGAGGCTCACTAGGGACATGTTGTGGTCTATGTATTCACACATGTATTACGGTTTCCAGTTAATACAATTATAGCATAAACAATAGACAATTATCATGAACAATGAAATACAATAATAACCATTTTATTATTGCCTCTAGGGCATATTTCCAACACCCTCCGTTTGTCTAGCAAGCCTATCCCACCATTTGTTAGAAGCAACTCCACTACCACCCCCTCCAACACTCTAGCTCTGTCTCTCTCCCAACCTTATTCCTCTCATGCACATATGCATGGATGCCGATCAATCTCCCTTAATACATGAGGTAGGCCTCTCTCCTCCTTCACACATATACCAGCCATTGTACCTCTAAAGTTAATTGGGCCTCCCTCTTCCCCCACCACACACCGATAGTCGAGCGCTGCAGGTAGGTATCCATGCCATAGAGACAAACTGCACATGTCCCCTCTCACGTTCTAGTAGGCCAGCCACTCTATATCTTTGACGTGGGAACACACAAATTCGATGGCACTCTTTATCGATCGCGCGCGCACACACACACACATCATCCCTCTTTTCGATTCTATGGACACCTCGAGCCGGTGATACCTCCACTCTCTTCTCGTGGATCGCCCCCTCTATATATAAGTTATATCCAGGACTCTATTTCA
>NC_041393.1:55059153-55065553 GCF_002162155.2 Triticum dicoccoides | reverse complement strand
CCACACACTATATCTCTCTAGGTTTGTATCTCTCTCACACAACTCCACATAGGTGGTGTACGTATACAAGAAGAGAATAGGTGCACCGTGCACGTACTCACGCTTCGTGCCCAGCCACACCCGCGCGGGTACATGGTGGAGCTCATTTCTTTACGAAATGGCAGCCCACGTGCTAATTTGAACGCCTGTAGCGGTTGTTTACCTAGGGAGGTCATGTACCACGCCTGCACGAAACAAAGTTCGACTTGACGCGTTGCCGCGTTATTTTTAAATAAAGTTATAGCGCTCAATGGCACGTACACAGAATATAAAACGATTTTTATGGAGAAAAAGGTAGTCCGCTCACTATATACAATGGAGCCTTGTGTGCTTGGTTTGTCACTCTTCAAAGTATCTCACACAAGGCTGCGGTGGCCTCTCTCTCTCTCACCATTGGTCACTGATCCGGCCGCATTCCGTCCGCCGGGGGAAAGGGAGTGCGGTGGCCTCTCTCTCTCTCACCGTTGGTCACTGATCCGGTCGCATCCCGTCCACCGGGGGAAAGGGAGGAAGTGCATCGTTTCTCCGTTCGACGGCACCGAGGGAGCACGTCCTGATCTGCGGTACACGCCATTCTCTTTGACCAAGCTCCAGCGCGGCAGGGCCTACGCCACCTGCTCGTAGATTCTGCCCGCCGCCGCTCACCTAGTTACATCCTGACGACCTCCAGGTATCCCCTCCGGCCTTGCTCCACTGCCCGTCTTCCCACGTCGCTGCATGTGGATCTTACATAGTTCTTTGCCCAAAACGTAGATCAACCAGCGTACTTTCCATATTGCATTCTCGTCCTCACACCGTTTTAGACAAACACAACTGTGTTGTTATCTTCCCTTAGGGCAAGGAATATGCTTCTTTTTTGTCGCCGCATGTGTCATCAACTGTTATTGGCCAGTAATTGTTTCCTTTCTACCTCTTTTTTGCAAACAGGGCTATCCATTTCACCTCATTGCTATTGCGACCTTTTGGTGAACTGCACAAATCACTTTTTTATTAAGAGTGTTTTGTGCAGTTGTACTAAAATGTCACATGGGCAACGTCTCTACATTTCAGTGCGACTGCACAAAGGAAGATTGGTTTTGCTCTATCCTCCTCATCCAACTCCGAGCCTAATCTTCTCCAACTAGTTAGTCTTAAAAGAGACTGCAAAGGTGACCGGCTTCTATTTATGTGTTTATTGTTTCATCAGCAGTCCTCTATTATCGTAATCACACTTAATATCTTTGGAACAGGGACGCTCAGCTCTATTTTAGTGGAATTGCACAAAATGATCGGAATGTTGCATGCTCCAGACAGCTACTTTTTTTCCCAACATGCCTTGTTGATTTAGACAGAGCTGGGGGACGTTGCTGCCAATGAAAGCATGGATCAATTTTAATTTAACACCTTCTCACAACTCTGTCTTCAGTTGTGATGTAATTATTAGCTCTGATATGCTAATAATTGACATGCATTAGCAAGGAATTTAGTTTTTTATTGTTTCCTAAAGTGCATCGATGGCAAGACATGCAAAACAGAAGCTGAAAGCTCACACCATTGTACAATTTCATGTCTTGCTGGAAAATTATTTGTATAGTACGTCAATTATGTAAACAAATGATGGAAGCTTGATAGCATTGCCAGAAGCCTCTTCATCATCCGGGTCCATGTGCCATGCACAAAATTATACTCCTTCATTCCTAAATATTTGTCTTTTTACAAATTTCAAACGGGTATATTTAGAGTGTAGATTCACTCATTTTGCTTCGTATGTGTACTCCCTTCGTTCCTAAATATTCTATTCGTCTTTCTAGAGATTTCAACAAGTGACTACATACGGAGCAAAATGAGAGAATCTACACTCTAAAATATGTATATACATCCGTATGTGCCATTCCATTTGAAATCTCTAAAAAGACAAATATTTGAGTAGTCACTCGTTGAAATCTCTAGAAAGACAAATATACTCCGGAGTATATTTAAGAACCGAGGGGGTAGTGCACAACCGCATGGGAGACTCAGCCCGGTCGTTGCGCCGCATTAATAGTGAGTAATGAGCAGTCAAATCATAAGCCCCACCTTTCCTACTGTAAGTTGCTCTGAAGAAGCAACCATCAAAACGCTCTTCTTTGAATCCGCTCATACTACTCCATCCGTCACTGTTTATACAGCGTGCTTCAGAAAAAAGAAAAAAGATCTGTGGGACCAAGACGACTAGCGATCGGCCTGAAAAATAGCATTGGTAGTTATAGCACGTCGTCTATTACTAGTAGAGGGAATAATGCGTACACACATGCATGCAGTGCTTCCACCTCGGGTACACACATGCATGCACTTACTCCATTCCGTAGTTACATGGAGAGAAAATTGTGGACTTGATTGCGGTTACCACGCCCTAATTAATTGAGCATTAAACCAAACACGTCTAAAGTCTCTCTGGTGGTGGAAGTGCCTTGAGAGAAATGCATCATAATGAAGCGCGCCCTGTAAACTGTGACGGAGGGAGGAGTAGTATGAAGGTTCAAAACCAAGTACGCGTATGGCCAGTCGGTCAACGCACCTCCTCTTGGCATATCACTGACATGTGGGACATGAGTGTGAGAAAACCGATCTCAATTGACGGCAAAGAGCCAACCCGCCATTCCTTGAGAGAGACGAGGAGCGAGAACACACAGACGGGTTCGCATGGAGGCCAAGATATATTCGAGCATGATTGGTTGATCGATATCATTCATTACATGTTGATGTTGGGCTGCCGTTTTCCGCCCTTCTCCGGAATAAACGTGTACTTTATCAGAGATAAAAAGAAATAAGAGTACAAACACTCCACAATGCGGTTCTAGTAGTAGTAGTACTCGTACTACTGCCCTTGGCTCTTCACCTCTTCGTGAAGTCGAACAATGATGGTACTCCGCATGTTGGGTACTACAGTGTATGCCTCTGACAATCTAACACCGAATGGACTGATGCATGTCAACCGAGGGTAGGTTGCATTAGTCAAAAGGTGTAAGCGAGCTTCACCTTGTCCTGCAAGCTTCTCCTCGTTCTGCGAGTTGACGGGACACACCAAAAAGTAGTGCTAGTCCATACTCCCTCGTTTCCGGTTAATATGGCTCAATCCTTTTTGCGGGTAAATGAGAGAGATTTATTCATATATATAAGCATTCTTAGGACGATCAGCCAAGACACTGGTCACTAGGAAGCAAGGTACCCCGCAAAAAAAGAAGTAGGAAGCGAGGTGTTTCATCAAGCTAGCTCTCGGCCACATTCAAAGTGCAGCAAGCACGGTTCGCACGAAGATGCGCCGCAAGGTTTGCTGACCTGTTTACATGCTGAATAACAAAAAAAGAGGAAATATTACCGAGCGCTACTATTTGTAACATGATATGAGCCAAAATTAAGCGATAATTGTGGCGAGTGTTCCATGCAATCAACTTCTATTATCACATGCGAGAACCCTCGAAGATAACCAAATGTGTTGAAGATTGCTTTATCACATTTTAAAATTATAATAAGAGTGCAGACGCTCCTCCATCCGGTTCCTAGTACTAGTATAGTACGTACCTTTATAGACTATATTAGTAAACTTTGCGCTTGGCTGTTCGCCTATTTGGGAAGTCGGACAATAGTAGCACTAGTAGGATAGTGTATGCTTCTGGCAATCTGACACCGAATTAACTATTGCACGTCCACCGCCTGAGCGAGGGAGAGCTTGCATTAGTCAAAAGTTTCTCCTTGTCCCGCGAGCCACCGCACGCAAGTAATGCTAGTCCATACTGCCTCCTCTCCGGTTAATATGGATTAATTTCAAACGAGATAAATACACTGTCTGTCACTGTATATTTGTAAAAATATGGTCAGTGGACTTCATAATACGCTCATTGTGCTCAATATATATATTTTCCGGTGTTTATACGGTCACTAGCTCACCCTGACTGAGTATGTGTGTGCATGCACGTGTAGGTTGAGCACTTAGCGTGACCGTGTGTGTTCCGTCGTGTGCTCGGATATGCATGCATTAGGGCGTCGCGCACGTTTTTCCGTCCATGTGTACGTGTGACTGTTGCATACACGTAGAGGGAGTACATGTAGGGGCCACTAAGGAGCAGTGAAATCACACAGTAAATCACGTCTGTCGTGTTCGTGTCTCACCCTCCTCCACGGCTCGACCCCACATGGTCGCTCGGCATGCCACTAACCGCAAACCAGTATACGATAACTTTCTCGCCTGCTTGTCGATGGATCGCGCCATGGAGTACTACTAGCACTACTGGAAGAGATCGATGAGTTCGGGGAGGACAGCTAGCTGTAGCACGGACTCCCAAAAACTTTTTACATGCATGTTGTAGCCGGCTATTGCGACCTTTGAACACGGAGCAGCCGCGTGCACCCGGAAGCGGCGCGGGCGACGCTCTCTCGTCCGGCGCGCCGCTTCAATGCCGATGCCAGTGAGAGGTCGCGTCCGCTCTGGCCGGGCATGAATGCGGCACTGACCATTTCGGGCGGGAAGCACGTGCGGGTGATGAAGAGGGTTCGGGTTGGTCAGGACCGGCCGTGGCAGTGGTCCGGATGTGCGCAAACAAGAGATGTTGTATGTTAATATTGCTACGTATATAATTAACAATGTGAATAATGTGCCAGTTGGACAAGTATGATTGGAGATGGAGATGGAAATGGAATTTTACGTAAACACGGATATGCATGTCTATGTCTATGTGTGTGTGCGCGACGACTCTCGCGACCTGGAAGCGGGGGCGTGTTTTTGATTGAGTTTTCTTTCTTGGTACGTTAGAAAATCAGTTTGTCCAATTCACATCTAGATGTTATTTAAGGATATCACATCTAAGCTCCCACAAGTATATAATGTAGCAACAAGAAACAAAAAACTAGAACAAAAAAATAGACCACAAACTATCGATGCTCATGGTCGCGCCTCATGGTTGCATCGGCTGGTGAAGCTGATCGATTTTCAATGAATAACAAGCTGTCTTCTATCAGTGCTCTTTGCTTGTTACGCACAAAGATGATATCCTTCGTTAGTTCACCTTGGTTGCATTGGAGACACAGTTGTCTTTCACGTTGGTGCAATTTTATCACACAATTGGCTATGAACCAAATGTTTCCTCGAAGAAGGATCGACATTGGTACTAAGAGCATAAGTTTTGTATTGATTTCTAAGCCTTCTCACAACTTTGTCTCCAGCTCCCCTGTAATTTTATTTGTCTAGCTATTAACTTTGATTTAAAAAATGGTGTGGACTAAAAACCCAGATGGACGTAGTAGCCCTCCATTTTTATTTACTTCGCATATTAGATTTGACTGAAGTCAAACTTTGCAATACTCTCAAACCTTTCCGATAATTGAAATTAAAATTCTTTATTTGTATACACTCTCACGCGTTTCCAATAATTTGGCGCATGTGTGGTTGTTCACTTAAGGGAGGGTAGTGTACCGCACGTGAAGGACAGGAAGTGCGACCAGGACGCGTGGGCGTGGATCGTTAGTTCATCGGAAGTAGTACTCCCTCTGTACATTAAATAAAGAGTTTCGTTTCGTACTTACACAATTTAAAATGATTGTTATGGAGAGAATAAGAAAACCACTCCATTATATATTAGTCGTATACACACGAGAGTACTATATGGACGCAGCTCCATTGACTTAGTGCACCTGCCTTTGGGTTTATGACAGGTGGGCCCAAAATGTGGCTGGCTCACCTGTCATACAGCCAAAAGCACATGGAGTGAAGGCACCGGAGCTCAGTCCGTACTACATTAGTATATATATAAGCGGGAGCCTCAGCTCTTGTTCGCTAGGGTTTGCACTCTCCACACGCTCGGCGCAATACATATATGTTACACGCTGGAGGCTCAGTGTTCATTTTCTAGGGTTTGCTATATTCACAGTCTCTCACCCTCTCTTCACCAGACTAAACAAGACTGCGTTGGCCTCTTGTCTCTCTCCCCCCTCACAACTGGTGAAGGAGGCGTCCGTATCTCGTCGCATCGGGAAGGGGAGGAGGTGCAACGTTAACTCTATCGCCTTCGGCGAGGGAGACAATCCACTGCCGGCTGCGGTGTTCTCTTTCACACAACGCCTCTGCGGGAGGGCCACCGACCCCTTCTTCCTCGCTGCCGTACATAGTGTGGGCAGATCCGGCCTCCCACCGCATGCCTTGCCACATCCCGACGACCCTAAGGTATAAGTTTCTTTGAAACCGTCATTGCTCTAGCTGCATGTGGATCTTTTTCGATCTGTAGTCGAATCTAGGTCTTGGTGCGGTGGGGTGGAGCATGAATCTAGGATGTGGTTCAATGAGGAAAGGAGGGAGGAAAAGTAGTATAGACTGGCTATCGAGCCGCTTTATTGGTCGAAAAGGGAAAAA
>NC_041393.1:55044957-55058805 GCF_002162155.2 Triticum dicoccoides | reverse complement strand
TGCAGGACTAGATTTGCTTCCCTCACATAGGAAAAAAGTTCAAAGAGAACAAATATGGGACCAACACAGATATGCTGCTTGGCTACATACTCTGCATCACCCATTTATACGTGTGGACGCACATGGTGCTAGCATGTCCCATACAGCTATTTTGCTGTTGTTAATCTAAGAATGCCGCCGGAAAATTGAAGCAATGCCACTGTTAAAAGTAAATTACATTTTTTAATGAATGTTGTTTCAAGAGAGTGTCTCTGTTAATATGAATCAATGCTACCGTTTTAGAAATGCAACTATCCTACTTTGTTTTCCATCCAAGATAAGTTAGATGCTTCTTTCTATCATCGTTTGTTTCATCCTCCTTTATCGGCAAGTAATTGTTTCCTTTTTGCCTCTGTTAAAATAGGGGTATCGATTCAACTTGTTGCTATTGCGACATTTTACTTTGCTACTCGAAACACTTATGTTTTAAGAGTGTTTTGTGCAGTTCAACTTGAATGTCACACCGGTGACTTTGCTTAATTTTGGTGGAACTGCACAAAAGGAGATCGAGATTTGTTTCCATTGTTCCTGTCGAGTTGTTTCGAATCTTGGTCTCTACCACATGATATCTATTTAACTTGTTGCTATTGCGACATTTTGCTTCGCTACGCGAAACATTTTGCTTGATTTCAGTGCAACTGCACAAAATGAGATTGGATTTCCTATTCGTGTTAGCAGATTCGTATTTTATCCTGGTGTTCTCATGAAAGGTCAACAGGCCTTCATCCACATGATTGTGCAGTGTGCTTTGAGATGTTGTGCTACTTGTATTGGTACTGTTTTAAATAAATGTTGAATTGAAGCTATTGTATTGCTGTCTTTTCCCATTAAGTAGTGAACAAAAATGGGACCAACCCAGACATGATGCTTGTTGCTTTGTTACAACAAACTCTGCATCACCCCCTTTATAAGTAGATGGAAGCACATATTGTTGTTGCACCCACTCTCCCCTGGAACTGTTTATGCTTTTCGTTAATCTAATGCCACTGGTAAAATTAAGCAATGCCACTCAGAATTAATTAACTACTGAATCTTAGTTCAAAACTGCAACACTTGTTAGGAATGGTACTATCCTGCTTTGTAGTTCTTTCTATATGTTTAACCAAGGTATTGTTAAGATAATGTCTCTTTAAAAATGAATCAGTTGCATTGTTTTAGGAATCGTACTTTTCTGCTTTGCCGTTCTTTATACATGTTGAACCAAGGCATTGTTAAGATAATGTCTCAGTCAATATGAATGAATCACACTGATGGAGAATTGCTCCTCTCCTGCTTTGTTTCCCATTAAGACAAGTCATCAACCGTTATTTCTCAGTAATTGTTTCCCTTATACCTATTGTTGCTTATAGGGATATCAAAATTAAAGCTCGGTTTTATTCCGACATTGATTTTAGTTGAACTGCACAAAAGGAGCCAATGTGTCCAAGGCAAATTGCTGCGTTACTAGGTCCAGTTGGTCATTCCACTTTGCAGAAAGAAGCAGTCACTGGATGCGGTACATTACAGAAGGAATGACCGAGAAGCTTTACAGAGTATTATTAGACACCGGTGACATGACTAGTCTGTAGAGACCATTGGCAATTTAACAACACGTGGAGTGCCTTGGGCAAAAAGTGCCCAAACAAGTACAAGAAGCTAAGACAGGACACGATCATAGGCATTACATATTTTGAATGGGAAAACCTGTCAAAGTTTAATCATTGATGTTAGCAAGAAGACATTAGTTTAATATATTGGAATTGGAAAACCTTGTCAAAATTTGCTCATTGATGTTAGCAAGAAGACGTTAGTTTAATATACTGGAATTGGAAAACCTTGTCAAAATTTGCTCATTGATGTTAGCCAGAAGACATGCATTTGATATTTTTGAGTGGGACGCCCTTGCTGTGAGCAACGTCGAGTATTTTTTCCTATTCCTGTGTTCAGTTTAGAAGTAAATAGTTACTCTGCTGAGATACTCCTGTGTTAAGAGTTTGTTCTGAATATTGTCTATGTAATGCCAGGCCTTGTGTTTGATTGCAAAGTTGAGCTTGGAATGTTGTGGCATGCGGTATCACGAGCTGTTCACCGTGCCTCTTGAGAATAATGCTTCGTATTGTTTTGCATGTCGATCTAATGCCAGTGATTTGCTTGTTAAGAAGATCATCCTCTTTTGTTGTTTCCGTGCGTAAGAAGTTCATCGTCTGATGTTTCATTCATAGCCTATACGACATGTCGGGTAGGTTAGATGTGAAACCATATGATCTTCCGACCAACTCATGATATTAGGCCGTGATTGGATCGTCGTTTTCCAACCAAAACCGCTTGTAAAACTGACGCTTGTAAATTAAAGCAGATGGTCTCGGGCGAAGGCGCTTGGTTGGTCGATTTCGACTAGTAAAATATCGGAAGTACTTCACACACGATAAAAACACTGAACGACACTTGGACGATTGCTAATCCAGCCGTTAGCTGCTATTTCAGCCTTGCCCATGGATGGCATGATACGCACGTCGTGCATGTATCGTCTGGTAATGTCGTCCATATAGCAATGCTCATAAAATATACACTGGTCTCTCAAATTACACCCGTAACCCGCCGGTTTTACTTACAGACCTCGGGCCTTCCGATGACGAGTAAATTACAGCTTGATGCGGGCTAGGGGATCGAAAGGTGGGGGAATGGGCTGGAGATTAGGTGTGGTTTTGGGGTAGTGGCTGGCGTAGGCTGAGTAGCGAAGGTTCTGGTGTGAATAGTGGTTCCGGTGACGACCGGTCAATCCGTTTTGACTGTACATCGCTCGTGGCCTTTTTAAACCTGCCTCAAAATGGATCTCCATTCTTCCTCCTCTAGATTTAGTTAACCTATCGAGCATTATCCCTGATGTTTGTTTCCTCTTGCTCCTAGGTGCTAGTCCAACAACGACCATAGGAAGTGTTAGTGTACATCAAACTATGAGACTACATATAAAGAAGCATGCAACTTTAACTTGACTCTAGCAACTACCTTCTTGTTGTTGAAGCTCACAAGGTTCATCTGATCTTGCCAACTCGTCTTGTGTCAAGAGTGCTTGGGAAGTAGTGTCAGGTGGAAAGGGAGCTTGGGAACGTGCTGCTAGCTCAGTTGACGCACGAGTAACTCGTGCAGCTGGTAGTACTTGATACATCTCCAATGTATCTATAATTTTTGATTGTTCCATGCTATTATATTACCTGTTTTGGATGTTTATGGGCTTTACTATGCACTTTTATATCATTTTTGGGACTAACCTATTAACCTAGAGCCCAGTGCCAGTTTTTGTTTTTTCCTTGTTTTTGAGTTTTACAGAAAAGGAATACCAAACAGTGTCCAATTGACATGCCAATTTTTGATGATTTTTTGTGGACCAAAAGAAGCCCATGGAGTGAAAGAGTTGGGCCAGGAGAGTCCCGGGCTGCCCATGAGGGTGGCCCGCGCGCCCACTCCCACTGGGCGCCCCCCTGCCTCGTGGATAGCCCGAAAACCCCCCTGACGTGAGACCTACGCCAAAAATTCATATAAATACTGAAACCTCCAGAAAATAACCTAGATCGGGAGATCTGGCGCCGCAAGACTCTGTAGCCACGAAAAACCTCTCGGGAACCCGTTCCAGCACCCTTCCGGAGGGGGAATCCATCATCGGTGTCCTTCTTCATCATCCCGGTGCTCTCCATGACGAGGAGGAGTAGTTCACCCTCGGGGCTGAGGGTATGTACCAGTAGCTATGTGTTTGATCTCTCTCTCTCTCTCATGTTATTGAGGTGATACGATCTTGATATATCGCGAGCTTTGCTATTATAGTTGGATCTTATGATGTTTCTCCCCCTATACTCTCTTGTAATGGATTGAGTTTTCCCTTTGAAGTTATCTTATCGGATTGAGTCTTTAAGGATTTGAGAACACTTGATGTATGTCTTGGCGTGCTTATCTGTGGTGACAATGGGATATTCACGTGATCTTCTTGATGTATGTTTTGGTGATCAACTTGCGGGTTCAATGAACTTATGTATAGGGGTTGGCACACGTTTTCGTCTTGATTCTTCGGTAGAAACTTTGGGGCACTCTTTGAAGTACTTTGTGTTGGTTGAATAGATGAATCTGAGATTGTATGATGCATATCGTATAATCACGCCCACAGATACTTTAGGTGACATTGGAGTATCTAGGTGACATTAGGGTTTTGGTTGATTTGTGTCTTAAGGTGTTATTCTAGTACGAACTCTATGATAGATCGAACGGAAAGAATAGCTTCATGTTATTTTACTACGGACTCTTGAATAGATCGAGCAGAAAGGATAACTTTGAGGTGGTTTCGTACCCTACCATAATCTCTTCGTTTGTTCTCTGCTATTAGTGACTTTGGAGTGACTCTTTGTTGCATGTTGAGGGATAGTTATATGATCCAATTATGTTATTATTGTTAGAGAACTTGCACTAGTGAAAGTATGAACCCTAGGCCTTGTTTCCTAGCATTGCAATACCGTTTACGCTCACTTTTATCATTAGTTACCTTACTGTCTTTATAATTTCAGATTACAAAAACCTATATCTACCATCCATATTGCACATGTATCACCATCTCTTCGCTGAACTAGTGCACCTATACAATTTACCATTGTATTGGGTGTGTTGGGGACACAAGAGACTCTTTGTTATTTGGTTGCAGGGTTGTTTAAGAGATACCATCTTCATCCTACGCCTCCCACGGATTGATAAACCTTAGGTCATCCACTTGAGGGAAATTTGCTACTATCCTACAAACCTCTGCACTTGGAGGCCCAACAACGTCTACAAGAAGAAGGTTGCATAGTAGACATCAAGATCTTTTCTGGTGCCGTCCTTGTGAGTCTGTAGCATGTTGGGGTGCTGTACATCAAACAAACAACATGCTACATCACCCCTACATGATGCTCAATGGTTGCAAGAAAGGCTAAATGTGAGTGCTGAATTTAAAATATCTTTACCGTCCTTGTGAACTTTGCAATGAACATGGTCATTTAAATCTCCAATGCAAATTGTTTCATGATCAAATCGTGTCCAAAAATTGTGATAACTTGATTACCCTTGAGCATCGTAAAGAGCTTAGTCTTCTTTTGGGGTATGAAGAAATGAAATGTATAATTGAGGGTATTCCAAAATTTAATCTTGATAGATTTCTTGATTTTGATCTAGAGAAGATTCATATGTATTGTGCGGTGAATTGCATTGAAAATCCTTATATTGCCAATTACATAAAGAAAAGGAAGCAAATAGAAGATGAAGAGAACACTAATGAAAGGGAGAGACTTCCCAATATCCTCCTATTATTTCTTATGATGAATCAGGAAACGAGGAGGAGCTTTATATTCAACCAATCTCATCAATAAGGAGCTCAGAGAAGAAGGTTGAAACCACACATAATGTGAAGAAGAAAAAGAAAATATGGATAAGCAAAGGTAGAAAGGTATCTACCTCAAATGATGTTGCTCCTACTACTCATTGTGATGATGATAATTACTATACTATTGGTGTTATCCATACTATTAATGATGAGAGTGATTATGCCTACTAGTCGTGAACCCGTGCATTCGCACGGGCTAGGTATTCGCTATTATTTTAGAACCCATATTATAGAAGATAGTGATTCATAAGGGGAGTATTTCTATGAATAATTTTTCCGTACGTTGGACTGATCAATGAACTAAATTAGGTGTTTAAAGATATATGCTTTGAGATAGCCTGCTACCTGCAGATATGTATATTTTTTATATTTTAAATGTATGAACACAGATAATTCGAAATCACGATTTGAGCACTAACTATCTCAAATTAGTCACGTTGTTGTTGTTAGTCCTTTATGAAACGAATAAGAAAAGCATCACCTATTTGTTATATGGATGTAGTATTTTATTTTGTAAAACTACTATGTGCAAAAAAGATGTTTCCTTGATCGTAAGTTTTTACTGATAAATAATTCCGTTCTGGAAAGTAGTAAGGGCACATATATTTATGATCATTCTTGACAGTTGATATCCTTCTAGTTAACTGAGAGTAAATCCCCTAAAAAGTTAACTGAGAGGAAATGAACAATGCTTCTTACTCAAGTGAGCCAAATAATTTTGAATTAAACGACATCATAATTTAAGAAATTGCAAATAGGCAAACGCCATATATAACTTGTGGAGACCTTATGTCACCGAGAGTAATGGAAAATCTGTAATAAAGCAAATTGTGCAGTATATGCCCTTGTACCACATTTTTAAATACAAATATGTATAAACATGATTTTATTTATTGTGGAGGGGAATATTTTAGAGGCTCAGTCATTTCTATCCTTCATTTCTCAGCGGCTCAGATTGGTACATCACACTCATTATACAAAATTAAACCAAAGGAATGTTTGTCGATCCTTGGCCTTGTATTCATAGTGGGCAAACAGAGACAAAGAGGACTTGACAATGGTCTATTTTGAATAGTTAAGTTAAAAAACGCATACTTCATCCTAGCATCATGCGTTGACAATCATATATTGTGTGCTCTGTCTCTTATGGATGTTGACCACTTTTGGTTGTGGGTCTAGGAGAGAAAGGAGCAAAAAAGGCCTGTAAAATAATAGATCCATCAGTAGTAATGTATGGCTTGAACAGCTATGACCACACCTATGCAATTCGATGCATCCGTGGTTTAATGTGAAACTGTTTGTCCGGTCGATGTATTTAACTATGGACACATGAGTCTATAATATCGGCTCCAGGTGTCATATAGTGGTGGATTTTTGGGTCAAACTCAAATTCATAGATGACAGTGCCTAACTGATCAATTTGTACTGTTCAATCTATGTACACTAGGGAAGCTGGAGTTAATTTGGAAAAAATATGAAGTAAAAAACAATGATGATCAAGTTGGTTTTTTGACCTGGCTGTTGAATGAGAAAATAATTGACCAAAATGGGGTTGATCAAATACATGATTGTTTCTGAATACCTTATTCTTCACACGTACTGGTCCAAAAGCACCAGATTTACATATTAATTCGTCACTATCAGTCTTCGTGCAAGCGGATCATGGTTTGGAACTCTGGATGGATTTTTGGGACATCATCCTCTTTATATAGACACGTCAGAGTTCAAGGCGCGATTAACCGAATAAACATGGCTATAACTATGACTAAACCCTAATAATAAGATTGGACGGGTATTTATCTTGTTTTAATAGTAACATAAATCTTAGGCTAAGATAGATCAATAGCATGACGAATTTGAACTTGCTGCATGTGCTAAAGTTTAACGTCATGTGCATATCAATCTGTATTGGACCAGAAGTCTTAATCCGAGTTAGATATGTGAATTTAGGATATAGCTTGTAATCATACGATGAGATCAAATTAACCAATTGATTCCACTTGTGTTCTGTTGTGAGCATGTTTCCACCTGGCCATAAATATCCATCAGGCTAGCTAGCCTCCATGAAGATCCATCCAGCTGCCTGCTTCGAGCTACTTCTCCAGAGATGCGCATCTGACAAAACTAACAATATGTACGCATACACGTTTAATATGTTGAGCATCGGCATGTATCAATGGACGCATAGCTACGGTAATATCAGTGTGCAGACCAATATATTTACCTAGTCATATATGTATTACTATCATTACCAGTTGATTACATACCTCTCGCTGGGCAACCCCGTCGTCGGTTTATAAGGAACGAACATCCGGTACTATTAATTCATGGCGCTTGTCCGTCACCTTCAGTGTCCAATGCGCCCATGTGTTTGACGGCCGGCTGTCCATCAATGGTGTGGGCAATTCTGAGCTAGTCCAACCTCATTTACATCTGCTAAATTATATTATATAATGTATATACTATTCTGTAAAAAAAATTAATACCACACTAATTAGTTTTACGAAAACTCAGGAAACTTGCAATTATTGTAGCATTCCTACAATCAACAATCTTAGGAATATCACCTTCACCTCCCAGGCTCCTGCCGCCTGCTCGTCCTCCATAGTTGATCTTGTGCTACAAATTCCAACAGTGCCCACAACTTACAGAAGCAAATTTCATAACGTCATGGATGAGATGCTCCTACCCAAATCAACTGAATCCACTTCGGGTGGAATCCAACAGCGGGAAATAAGGACTGGCACTGCGCTCAAGTTAGAATCCAAACATATTAAAAGAGTCTTCGTGTACACACGGGACTGGCAGTTCGTGGGAGCATCGTCAACGTCCAACGACCCGACAATCTGCTTGAAACTGACGTACGTGCACCTCCTCCACTGTACCACCAAGCTTCATATTGATTCGTTGTAGGACTAAAAAGTATTAAACTATTACATCATGGAAGCTTGGAAGAATTAAAAGTTGAAGAAGGGAACCTGCAACAGATTTGATTGGATCGCATCATGATTTACGACCTTGCCGTTCTAGCTGCAACCAAGCCAGACTCCTCCGCCGAAAAATTATCTACAGTGATTCGATAGATGATTTAGTGAATTGATCTGCACGCTCCCTCCGGTTCAAACAACAATAGAAAGGAAGTTGTATCAACATATCTGATTGTTAAATAAAGAAGAGAAATTAGTGGAGAACCTCGCTATGCATCAATATCGGTGAAGCACATAGCAGCACCCTTGACCTTCTTGCTTCATTACCTTAAACACCTTGACCACTGCACAACACGTTGAAGCCTGCAGCACTGACGACACCATGTATAGGAAGTATAATACATGCATGGATTGTTCCTCGTTCAATCTGCCTGATGGTTAGGCATATCATCTAGACCAGGGACCAAGATGGATCAAGCCAGCTTTCTACACTTGTACCTGACCAGAAGATCGATCAAGTGTTGAGCACATGTACCTGTGCATCTCGCCGGAATTTATCGAAAATAAGAAGCGCGAGGACGGGCGACGTTCTTTCTCCTCGTAGGATTAGCGATAGATGGGTTTTCCTGTTACCACATCGTCAATGGTCTATCTTTTTTTCTATTTTCTAAGTCAATCTGAGCGATTATAATTCGTGCCCACATAATCCAGTTTTTTCTCTGATTGGCGTGTAGAGGTTTTTGTGTTTTTCTAAAAGTATAAGCTGTCATGGAGCATTAGAAAGATTGAGATTGATCCTTCCTAAAAAAAAGAATATTGAGATTTAGATGAGTTTTTTTTTCTTGAGTTGATCCCTCAAAGAAAAAAAAGATGGAGATTGAGATGAGATTTTTTCTTCCGTTTCCAGGTTGATCTACACCGTTATAATTTGGTCCCACCAAATTAACGGCTCGTAAAATCTAATTAACGTGGTAATTTCTAGGGAGTCTAGGATTAGTATAGGTATAGATGGTATGAAAAGGCCCAAGCTTGGGGAAGCAATGTTTTATGAGGATGACATATTTGAGAATATATTTGATGCAATTAATGTTTCTCCAAAGCTTGGGAATGCTATGTTTAATGAAGATGATATTTTTAGCCTCCCAAGTTTTGATATGCAAATTTGTTATGATGATAGCATGCCTCCTACCTATGATGATTATATTGATGAAAGTGGGTTTGGAAGAGTGTCAACTTTAGGAAGTAGTGATCCCACTATTTTGGAGGATGTTTAATCTTATTGTGATGAATATGAAAGTGAATTTGGAGAGGTCATTACTTTACTTAGTGATGATTCCACTATCTTGGAAGAGGTTTCAATCGATTATGATGAGAACAAAGTTGCTACTTATGATGATTATTGTGATGAAACTTATGCCATAAAAAGTAGTGATGATTATATTTATAAAACTTGTCATGATTATGATTACCCTTTTTCTGAACATTACTCTTTTAATGTGGAAACAATTTATAGTATTCAAGTCTCTTATGATACTCCCACTATTCCGAATGAGAAGAATTTTGCTTATGTGGAGAGTAGTAAATTTTCTATGCAAGTAGATCATGAAAGGAGTGCTTTAGGTGCTGGTTATATTGTTGAATTCATTCATCATGCTACTGAAAATTATTATGAGGGAGGAACATATGCTTGTAGGAATTGCAATAATGTCAAGTTTCCTCTCTATGTGCTTAAAATCTTGAAGTTATGCTTGTTTTGCCTTCCTATGCTAGTTGATTATTGTTACCATAAGTTGTTTTCTCACAAAATCCCTATGCATAGGAAGTGGGTTAGGCTTAAATGTGCTAGTCATATCCTTCATGATGCTCTCTTTATGTTTTAATTCTTATCTTTTATGCGAGCATCATTGTCATCATCATACCTAGCTAAAAGACATTAAAGAAAATCGCTTGTTGGGAGGCAACCCAATATTTATCCTTACTGTTTTTGTGTGTCCACATGATTATGATACTGTAGTAATCATGTTTTATAGCTTTTGTTTCAATAAAGTGCCAAGTAAGACCTTTAGGATAGCTTATGGTGATAGTTGTGTTGATCCTGCTGAAAATCAGAAACTTTTTCACCCAGTAAATTAGTTTTGATAATTACCAGAAACGTGATTTTGATCAGATTCTTTTTTCTGTGGATCGGTACATAAATTTCTGACGACTTCCTAATTTGGTAGGATTTTTAGAGTTCCATAACTATATGTTTGATACAATTTACTACAGACTGTTCTGTTTTTGACAGATTCTGTTTTCTATGTGTTGTTTGCTTATTTTGATGAATCTATGAGTAGTATCGGAGGGTATGAACCATAGAGAAGTTGGAATACAGTATATATTACACCAATATGAATTTAGAATGAGTTCATTACAGTACCTAAATGGTGGTTTTATTTTCTTATACTAACGGAGCTTACGAGTTTTCTGTTGAGTTTTGTGTTGTGAAGTTTTCATGTTTTGGGTAAAGATTCGATGGACTATGGAATAAGGAGTGGCAAGAGCCTAAGCTTGGGGATTCCCAAGGCACCCCAAGGTAATATTGAAGGACAACCAAGAGCCTAAGCTTAGGGATGCCCCAGATGGCATCCCCTCTTTCGTCTTCATTCATCGGTAACTTTACTTGGAGCTATATTTTTATTCACCACATGATATGTGTTTTGCTTGGAGCGTCTTGTATGATATGAGTCTTTGCCTTTTAGTTTTCCACACTCATCCTTGTTGTACACACCTTTTGGGGGATACACACATGATTTGGAATTTATTAGAATACTCTATGTGCTTCACTTATATCTTTTGGAGTAGTTTGTCTTTTGCTCTAGCACTTCACTTATATCTTTTAGAGCACGGCGGTGGTTTTATTTTGTAGAAAGTATTGATCTCTCATGCTTCACTTATATTATTTTGAGAGTCTTTTAGAACAGCATGGTATTTTCTATGGTTACAAAAATTGGTCCTAGAATGATGGGCATCCAAGTTGGGTATAATAAAAACTATCATAAAAAGTGAATTGGATGCTATGATCAATTTGATGATTTATAATTGTTTTGAGATATGAGGATGGTGATATTAGAGTCATGCTAGTGGGGTAATTATGAATTTGAGGAATACTTGTGTTGAAGTTTGTGATTCCCGTATCATGCACGTATGGTGAACCGCTTTGGGATGAAGTTGAAGCATAATTTATTTATTGATTGTCTTCCTTGTGAGTGGAGGTCGGGGACGAGCGATGGTTTTTTCCTACCAATCTATCCCCCCTAGGAGCATGTGCGTAGTTCTTTGTTTTCAAAGACTTGTAGATTTTTGCAATAAGTATATGTGTTCTTTATGACTAATGTTGAGTCCATGGATAATACGCACTCTCACCCTTCCACCATTGCTAGCCTCTCTTGTGTCGCGCAACTTTCGTCGGTACCATACACCCACCATATACCTTCCTCAAAATAGCCACCATACCTACCTATTATGGTATTTCCATAGCCATTCCGAGATATATTTCCATGCAACTTTCCACTGTTCCGTTAATTATGACACGCATCATCATTGTCATGTTGCTCTTTGCATGATCATGTAGTTGACATCGTATTTGTGGCAAAGCCACCCTCATAATTCCATACATGTCACTCTTGGTTCATTGCATATCCCGGTACACCGCCGGAGGCATTCATATAGAGTCATATCTTGTTCTAAGTATCAAGTTGTAATCTTGAGTTGTAAGTAAATAAAAGTGTGATGATCTTCATTATTAGAGCCTTGTCCCAAGTGAGGAAAGGATGATGGAGACTATGATTCCCCCACAAGTCGGGATGAGACTTTGGACTTTACAAAAAAAAGAGAAAGGCCAAAAAATAAGAGAAAGGCCAAATAAAAAAATGAGAGAAAAAGAGATAAGGGACAATGCTACTATCCTTGATGCAGGCTAGGGGATCGAAAGGTGGGGGAATGGGCTAGAGATTAGGTGTGGTTTTGGGGTAGTGGCTGGCGTAGGCTGAGCAGCGAAGGTTCTGGTGTGAATAGTGGTTCCGGTGACGACCGGTCAATCCGTTTTGACTGTACATCTCTCTTGTCGCGTTCGTGTTGCACCCCGGCATGCTGGACCCTCCACGTCGCTCACAGAATGGAACGCGCTTCGTCTTGCATTTTCACTCGCTTGTGGGACCCCAGTTGAGAGCAAACCGACGTCCCACCCCGTCCCCCGCCCGCGTCATTTGTACTACCACTCCCTCCGTTTTATGCGGAGTAAATAAAAACAGAGGGAGTATACTATGGATGAGGATCCACTGACGTGGCCGAACCCATTGAGTACCTGACATGCGGGGCCTAGCAAGCATGGGGTCCGCCAGTAAGTGACCGAAAGGGAGGGTAAGACAGGGATACCTACGTCAGAGGATCCACTTCCACTACTACTCCCTCCTTCCATTTACTATACAGGGCCTAATGCGTCTTTTGAGGCTAACTTTGACCAAATTTTAGAGTAATAATAGATGACATGCAACTTACACAAAGCATACGGTCAAATTCGTGTGTGAAAGGAGCTTCCAATGATATAATTTTCACATTATACATCTCATGTACTATTAATCTTGTCAATAGTCAAATGCGGTTTTGAAAAACGCATTAGAGCATGGTTAATAATATAGCCAGCCGATGGCTATAAGGAACTGCCATGTCATCTATAGCCATCATCTATATGCACTCATATAGTAGTGTGGGCTATAGGTTGGCTATTTCCTGCAAACAAATATAAGGTTGACTATTGTATTAGTACTTTTTCCCATCTCCTCTCTATCTCTTCCTTCATGTTTATTGTATTTAACTAGGAATGCGTATATATCTAGGCTCTTGCATGAGAGCTCACTCCCCTTACCTTTTCACATCTCTCTCCTCCACATAGGCCCTATATAAATGGAAGGAGGTAGTACTATGAGCACTTCATACTCTAGTATAGATGTTGTCAGTACTCCACTAGTACTATTGGACAGGGAGCTTAAAAAAGTTACTATTGGACTGGCTATACGTGGCGAAGTCCTAGTAGGAAGAGCATGCGCGAGAACAAGCACATTCACGTGGTTGAAAACAAATTGGAAACCATCTTTGTGTGAATACAAATCTAGGAGTACGTACGAATCTAACAATATTGATTGGGCATGGTGGAATGTTGATACTTTTTTCTATAAGTTTGATCAAAGTAGAGATACTTTGACTACCCATAAAACCTATATGTAAACTAGAAAGGATCGGAGGGAGTATATTGTACGTTCAAAAATGAAACAAACATTGGATACCCTTTATATATGATTTGCGGAGGCTATGATCACCGGTTCAAAATTTTGAATCCGCCTTAGGTATCACACATGCCCCCACTTGTTCTCTCTCGATTTCATCTCGGGGTCCGGAGATCGATTCAAAGAGGACTAGGGTGGGTACAATACGTTCATTTTGCTTATGAACGTACAATATACTCCC